>NC_057812.1:9479074-9680926 GCF_018294505.1 Triticum aestivum | reverse complement strand
TGAGCTACGTTTTTTTTTTTCATTTTTTTCCATTTTTTCTACTGTTGGATGGATGAATGAATGCATGGATGGATGTTGGATGTTAGATTGTTAGGTTAGATGTTAGATGTTAGGTTGTTAGGTTGATATATAGTTGAATGTTGGATGTTAGGATGTTAGATTGTTAGTTTGCATTATTTTTATCATGATGATCTTGTCATTTGAGATGTGCTCTAAAATTGGTATAAGATGAGTGATTATTTTTATCATGATGATCTTGTCAAAAAAATTGAACCGGACAAAATTTGACACTTGACAAAATAAGATTTTTTCATAGTTTTAAGTGTCAGTGCTTAATGTTAAGTAGCTATGTGAGATGTGCTGCAAAATTATGATATGATCAGTGGTTATTTAATCATGATGATGTTGCAAAAAAATTGAAGGACAAAATTTGACACTTGACGAAACATGATTTTTTTTTCATAGTTAAAAGTATCAATGCTTAATGTGAGGTGATGACCTAAATTTTTTTCACTCGGTGTAATTAATAGGATTTGTGGTGTTCCATCTTCGTGGAGTGATTGTCGACGTTGGAGGTGTTGGTCCACGATCGTCCATCTCCTTTGATCGACTACATCGGAGGGTGAGCAACAATTCCATGACCTCGTCCACTTTTTTTCCATGTCACTAGATTAAATTTTCACGTCAAGTCGCGTAACCTAGGTCTCCCGTCCGAAAGGGTTGCATCGATAAATATGCATTCAATTGCATATTTATCACCGCAGCTCTTTCGGATTGTCCAGCGCTTTCCACGGACAGCCCGAGGATGTGTAGATTGGGTACGTTGTTCATGCTCTACCCCGTTCCGAGATAGGATTTCGGCGGCGCCTCCCTGTTGTTGTCCGGATGCACATTCTCTCGGCATTTTGCCGAGACGTGTATTTGGAGAACAGCGGGGAGGTGCTGCCGAAATTTTGTCTCGGAATGGGGTAGAGCATGGACAACGTACTCAATCTACACATTCTCGGGTGGGATTAGGACCCATCTTTACCTATTAGAGATGTAGGTGGATTAAATGTCGTTTCTCGTCAACCTTGTAAAAAATAAAATATTGATGTGAGTAATTTAAATGAATCCTTAATTTTGTTGTGTGGCTTCCAATAAAGCAGAGATGACAGATAATCAGTGGATGTATAGTGGGTTTTTCTGTCGGAATCAAGTAACAACAGAGTGGGTCGAGAAAACAGATGTGTTTTTGAAAGAGATATTCCGTAGTCCAATGAGGATGGTGCCAGAATGCCCGTGTGCCAGATGTAAGAGGCGTATTCGCAGAGATAAGAGTGAGATGACTAAGCACCTGCGCACGCGTGGATTTATGCCCAACTTTAATATGCCGATAAACTTTGCCCAGCGGGACCGTGGTAGAGAGGATGTGATACGACAACGCGTCGCTGGTTATGAGGACGATGTGGTTAGAGACATGCTAGATGATGTCTTTGCTGCACAGCCGACACCTCCATCACATTCAGCGAATGAACCGGAGGAGCCGGAGGAAACCGCAAAGGCCTTCCTGGAAATCTTGGCCTCGTCAAAGAAACCTCTCTATGAGGGTGCCAAGCTGTCTGTGCTGGATGCCATCTCGCAACTGATGGCAGTCAAGGCTGAGTACGGCTGTAGCCGAGGTTCTTCGAAGCATTTCTGGGACTATGGGCTAACAGCCTGCCTGAGGGCCATGAACTGCCGAAAACCATGTATGGTACGAAGAAAACCATGCCTGAGGGCCATGAACTACAACATAAACCCCATGACATACGAGGGAGTGTTCTATCAAGAGGAACATGATGACGTGGTCCAAAGCAACGAGGATGATGACTTGGGTTATGTTGACCTGGACCCAAACGACGACGACGCACGGATTGATGGTGAGGCAGTTGTGAATCAAAGAGACATAATTATGCTTGAAAAGTTAAATGAAGACGCTGACGATGAGGAAGAGCCTCCACCTCCGTCAGACAACGAAGAAGATATGCGTGATAGTGATGATGAGACCGGTCCACAAATAGATTACAATAGTGATGATTCATATGGGTTCTAGAAAATGTAAGTTCTTTTAATGATCATTACAATAGTATGCTTAATGTGCTCTTCTGGTATTAATGTTTTTCCTGTATGCTTGTTTAATTGATATCCTTACTAATTGTTTATTCTCTTCTCAATCCAGGTTTAATAATCATGGGCAAGTCCAGTGGCGCTAGTTTCCTCAGTAAATTTAAAGGACTTACTCGGAGTGGACGAGCCCACAAGGTTCCCTCCCGACTACGCGAGGATGACACCTCACAGGGAGGTGGAGGGGTCGGGGGAGGAGACCCTAGAGGAGGAGGCGGTGGGGGGAGAGCCCCTAGAGGAGGAGGAGGTGGGGGGAGAGGCAACCGGGGCAAAAAACTCCGGGCCGTGTCTGAAATAGGAGGGTCTTCTTTGATGCCCTCCTATACAGAGGCACCTTCTGAGTCTGAGGAGGAGGAGTATGTTCCTGATGGCGAGGAGGAGGGTGAGGAGGAGGAGGCCGAGGAGGAGGGTGAGGAGGAGGCCGAGGAGGGTGGAGGGGAGGTTGATCCCGCGTTGTGGGGTGACTTGCCACCGGGTTCTTCGCAGGGGTGGCTGCGTGGTAATGCCGGACTACCTACACCACCTTCTATAGAGGAGCACAAGTGGCTCATTGAACCTGTGGGGACAGAGTAAGTGCCTCTCAATCATATTTTCAACACATGACAACATTTTCTTATTGTACACATGGCAATCATTTGATTCTTTTGCAGAAACTGGATCCTTCACGGAAAGGGCCGTAAACCGAACGGCCTTATCACTGTCCTGTTGAAGGAGTTTTGGCCTGGCCTATTCTGCCCGCGGCCAGACAGGGACCCGCAGCAGCGGGTTTTGGCCACGAGCTGGGCCCACTACGAGGCTTGCAGCAACGCGGAGTACGGGAGGACCGCTAAGGCCGTGATCACCAAATTTTGGGTAAGTTCTCTTCTGAATCACTTGTCTTCAGTTTCGTTCATATTTTATCATTGAATCACTCAACTCATGCCTTGTTTACTTCTGGTTTTTGCATGATTGCAGCAACTCTATAGAGTTCTTGACGAGCACAAGGCCAGAGCCGACGTGGTCTTGCTTGCGGCTGCGAAGAAGAAAGCTCGTCAGTTGCAGTACGAGGTGCGCTGGGTTGCCGTCTCGCAGTACTACCACTACTACCTGCAACAAAAGATGCCCAAAACTCAAGCGCAGAAGCTACGACTTACCTTGAGCAAGGAGCAGTTCATGATGGTAACTATTACTAACTTTTCATTGTTTCAAGCAGTCAACTATATGTTTCATGCTCACATGTCATGCTTCCAAAATTTGTATAGGTTGTTCCTCGTTGGTGCTATGGAAGGCATGACGGATGGGCGAGTTTGGTGGATAGGTGGCTCGGCGCCGATGCAGAGTTTGCTGCCAAGAGCATCAAGGCCCGGGCTAACCGTGGAGACGACGGGACACACGACCAAGGAAACAGGAACCACTGGGGCTTCAAGGCCATGAAGGTATATCTATGTGCATGATGCATTTTTGTTCTTCTTTACGTCATGTTCTTATGTATGGCTGACTTCTATTTGACGTTGTAGGAGGACAAGTTGAAGAGGCCGCTCTCAGACATGGAGTCGTGGAAGCTGGCCCGCGAGCGGAGTCATCGCAAGGAGGGCGAGAGCCAGTACTACGGCAAGACCGAGGAGCACCTGGGGTCTTACATTCATCACTATCAGGAGTTGCATCCGGATGTTCCTGTTGCTGAGGTCGCCCAGTCTCAGATCGACGACACGGCGGTGGTGGCCATCCAGGGGAAGAAGAATGGCCGGTATCCGTGTTTCGATGGCTTGATCACTCCTTCGATCTCGTACACACGGCTTCGGGCTAGCAACCCGAGCCAGTTAGAGAGTACGGGGCGTTCACAGACTCCCTTAGCCCGCCAGCATGCTGTAAGTACTTCCTCTTTATCTTTTTCTATCTTGCATTCTCAGTTTATTTTCAGCATTGCTCACTTAGAAACAACCTAAATTATGTAGGCATGTAAGGAGTTTGTCGAGCATAGGAATCTCGAGGTGCGGGAGTACTTGAAACGAGTGAAGGCAAACGATGATTACAACCGTCAGATGATGACGGTTAGTTTTGCCCTCTTAAAACCAACCTAAATTTTTGCACTTTCGTTCCTTCTGATCTTCTAGTTTGCTTGTTTAACTAACATTCAGGCTATGTTGGCGTCTTGGACTAACCGCACGGATCCACCACAAATGGGACCCCCACCACCACCTGCGGGAGAACCCCCACACGTGCCCACGTTCGATGAATGGGTGGCACTAGGCAGTGATGGTCCGGTTAGTACATTTGCCTAACTACTAGCAAACTAGTTCTCGTTCATGAAACACTATCATATCATATTTACCGTTAGAATCTTTTCTGAAACATGTAGGGGACCGGTGGCTCGACTCCTGCTCCGTCGACCCCAGTCACTCCGATCTGGCAGAGTGGTGGTGGTCGCGATGGCGGTTTTGGCGGAGGTGGTGGTGGTGGTTTTGGCGGAGGTGGTGGTGGTGGTTTTGGCGGGGGTGCTCTTGCTTGATGATTCCGTGCATGTGGCCATCGTGCCATGCCTTTCATATTCCTACTTTTATCATGTTTCATGTCTTGCACTACTTTTATGTTCATGAACTTCCATCGGTGATGATCTTTAGATGATGTGATGAACTTGAGTATGTTTAGATGATGATGGTGAACTTGAGTATGTTTAGATGAACTTGAGTATGTTCACATGATGAATTGTCATATTTCTGCATAATTTCATATTGTTCTGTTTTGAAATGCTATCAAATGAATTGGAAAAGAGAAAACAGGGAGAAAAAAAAACTATGCCTATGGCAAAGCCGTCGGCATATCTCTGCCACGTGGCAGCTCCTGGTAATTTCATCTATGCCGACGGCTCTCCCACGGCCGTCGGCATATGCTCCTATGCCGACGGCTATACTACGCCGACGGTCTGACACATCTACGCTGACGTGATCTACGCCGACGGGGGTATGCCGACGGCAGCCGTAGGCATAGATCTATGCCGACGGCAATGGACCTATGCCGACGGCCCTGGGCCGTAGGCATAGCCCGTGAGTCCGGTGGTGTGTGCTAGCAGATCTGGTCATAAATGGGATAATAGAAATGCAAGCTTGTGCTGTGCCAATAATATTTGCATATGAAGCAAACGCAAATGCCAGCAGCGAGATAATCAGCGTAGACGCATTGGTTGCAAAGGTAGCGGAAGTGTTCTTGTCACTATAGTGATCATGGTGGTGATGTGGTCGTCGCAACAGTTGTCTGATTGGAGAATTCATCGTAGCCGGAGTAGTCCGATCAAATAAGTCATCACGGCCGAAGTAGTTGATCGAAGAAGAGGTCTTAGATGAAGAAGTCAGTCAATGGAGTGGTTCTAGACTAATTAGACGTTCAAGCGAGCAGACTGGCACAGACGCTCCACAAAACATTTATCGCCCCTTACCTAGCGCAGGTTCCATAAGGACGTGGTTTCAAAGGTCTGCTCTCTCATACACCTATGCAAAGGGCTGCTGAGCGCCGAGTTGGGTTAGACCTTCAAGGTACTAGCTCGGTTGAAACTGGGCGCACGGGTGGATTTGGTGGTGGTGAGGCATGCAAGGGAGCACACTCATTGTTGCTCTCTTTACTCATGCCACAAAGAGGAAGAAGTAGAACCAACCACCTTATATGTTGATGTCCTTTCTCTGGCATTGGCAGCACGTGACTAAACTTCTTACACATGCATTGCAAGTGGTATTGCTGGAAAAAACAAATGAAGCCCTTTACAAAACATACAGGGCAAAGGCCATTTTAACGGCGGCGAAGTCTACACCGAGTGTTACACTCGGGTTAGTGTACATGGCTTAGTACATTTCGACTTAGGGCCATAAGTCAAAATGTTGGATATCGGGAACACAACTTATATGTAAGGAGAGTACAAAAGGGTGGAACCCGGCAAACAAAGTGAGATCACGGCCGACAGAATCTAACGGTGGCACCACGTGGTTTGCCAATAAGCCGAGTGTTCGACTAAGCCGTGTGTGTGCAGTGGGCCTCCCTGTTTACCGGTAAATGGTGGTTTACAGTGTTGCTCCCTTTACTCATGCCACAAGAAGAAGTAAAACCAACCACCTTATATGCTGATGTCCTTTCTCTAGCGGTGGCAATACGTGACTAAACTTCTTATACACGCCATGCAAGTGGATGAAGTTTTTATGATTTTATTAATTAAGTGGGCTTTAAGCCCATAAGATATAATGGTTATGTCCAACTGAATTGTGTAGAATTCTCATGGCAAAAAAGAGTTATTCCCTCTATCCATCTTTATAAGCCCAATCAATCTCAACTTAAGTCAAACTTGTTTAACTTTGACCAAGGAAGTAAAAAAATGTATGTTAAAGGACCCAAGAAGTACATTAAAAAACATACCTCATGATTAATATTAAATTGGTAGTGTAGATGTTGATATATTTTTCAACAACTTGGTCAAACTTAAACGTATGTTTGACTTAAGAAAAGATAAATTGGCCTTATGAATCCGGATGAAGGGAGTACGTACAGTTCTTTTTTTGTGCTATTTCTCAGATGACTCACTTTTTTCTGTCTTTTTTTATGGGTTCGAACAATTGGGTTAGGTTAAGTTTTCAAGGTGTACGTGCGTACGTGTCATATAGTGCCAGCACGAGTGGACCAGCATAGCGTTATCTTGTCTTCACTGCCCGGGAATGCACACATGCATGGATGACTAGCTAGTTTGTCACGTCTGTGTTTCTGGGACGTCCGTGTTTCTGCAGTACATACTAGCATGCCATGCATTTTGTTCGTATCTGTTACGAGCCCAAAGAACCCGCTGTGCATCTACAACCATTTCCATGTGCTATGTGCAATGCCAAACTGCTTTTTTGCTTTTCACAGGATACAGTACCAAACTAGTTACTCCTGCCGACTTCAATGTATATAGTAGAAAAATTAGCACCCTACTTAATTAATACAAATAACGTTTAAAAAAATCAATACAAATGATATAATGTTTTCCGCACAAAAGTACTCCACTATATATACACATGACAACGCATGTAGTTGTCGCTAGGTGATCTACGAACGTGGATGTAAGTATTATTATTTCTGATATTCTTTGTACTACCATATTGTTTGGTGAAAAGATGAGGAGTTTTCCTTTCAAAAAAAGTACACAACACGCTACCATTGTTGCTGACATATAGCTCAAGGTGCATGGGCAGATGCATAAGTGAGTTCCCTACCCTAACAATGGGATACCTGGACCGACCCCAGTTTTTCATGGACAGGCTCACTCCAAGATTATGGGATCCATAGCCATTAAAAGTGTAGAAGCATAAAAATAAAATATGTATCTGCAGAATCTTCAAAAACATTTTATCAAATAAAACGTATAACTCTTTGGAGAAGATTGCAAGAAAAAGAAACTTCAGCCTCATTTAGAGGAAACCAAACTTCTAAACTTCTAAACCAGGCTTAGACCCAACCAAGAGATGGGACCCATAAACCAATGACGTGGAGGCGCATCTTGCATTACATTGCTATTTTTTAAATAGAATAAATCAAAAAATTCTCTTGAAATTTGAGTTGGGGCCTGACCCCCACAGGCTATACTTGGGTATGTGCCTTGTGCCGACCTTCCAACACAGGCTTTTCTAGTGAGCCCCAAAGTCTGGCTCAGTCTTTATTGATGAAGGAGTAGTTTATAATGGTTTAGATCTAATCTCGGAACAGCTAGGTTATAGGCATGTTTCAAGTGTATGGGGTCAATTGATCATTTTGATAAGTAAAAGTATGGAGCCCATGAGGAGTTGAATGGAATAGTCAGTGAAAAATGGCAATAATTCACTCAAATGCAAAAAGTACAACATTGTTGCAATTTGTGAACGTGATGTGGCAACAAAACGTAAACCTATGTGTATTATTAAAGGGATGTGGTCTCGGTGCTAATACTGGCGGATCTCTGGTACGAGGTCCTGAGCTGGTAGCCTTGGCACGATGGTAACAGGAGAACACAAGGACACAACTTTACCTAGGTTCGGGCTCCCTCTAAGAGGTAATACCCTACTCTTGCTCTTGTTTCTATTTTGTGAATGGAGTAAGCCTATGGTTGATCATCTTCGCATATTCGGGTGCGTGAGGAATGTGAAAACAGTGGCCGGGCATACTAGAAAACTGGCGGGTCGGAGTAATCCGATGGTATTGGTTGGTCACGAAGTGGGCACGAAGGCATACCGTGCGTGCAACCCCTCGACCAATAAGGTGGTTGTGATGTGTGGTGTGATCGATTTTGTGGGCCAGTTCCACAAAAAAGCACCTTCAGGTGTACCTTAAATCTAGCAATCCAACTTATGTTTCAATGGAGCCTCGTCTCTTAAACTTACCAAGAGAAGCAAAGCGCCCGCAGTTGATACAACAGAGTATAGGAGTGTGGTCGGAAGCATAAGGTATCTTGTGAATACACGACTGGACTTAGCCTATTCCGTTGGTATAATGTGTCGCTTCATGGAAGCCCCCTCGACGGAACATTGGGCAGCCTTGATACAAATACTCAGATACATCAAAGGGACAACAAACTTTGGTTATGTCTATTTCAGAGAGAAGAGGAAGGAGATGGTGGAGCTACTTGGCTACAGTGATAGCGACATGGCAGGAGATGTGGATGACCGTAAAAGTACCTTGGGAGTGGCATTTTTTCTGAAAAGAAGCATAGTGAGTTGTCTATCACAAAAGTAGAAGGTGGGTGCATTATCATCCTGTGAAGCAGAGTATATTGCTTACGGGAGCAAGCACATCAATAAAAGGTATCACCACATACGGGAGTGCGTGGAAGAAGGCAAGATTAAAGTTAACTATATTTGCAACGACGACCAACTTGCAGATATCCCGACTAATTCTTTGGAACGACAGATATTTATGATGAGGGGAAGGATCGGCGTCCTGAAATGAGAACATTGTGTTTAGAAGGATGATTGTTGGAAATAATCATGATTAGGTAGTATAATCACTGACTTGTATCACTAGCCGAGTCATATATGTACTAGGTAGGATAGGTAATATAAATACGTGTGTCTGTATCCCCTGTAACCAGATCAAACAAAGCAATCAGCGCTGCTATATATACACACGATGGTCAGTGGACGATTTGTGAACGACAATCAGATCAGCTCGTCCATGCACAACAGTAAAAGTGAAGTAGACGGTTGGATTTGATTGTCGTTCCCTTGTCATGCAGGAAGTTTCGTTTGTATAATAGTTTCGCAAAGCAATAGAAAGTTCACATGAGTGATACGGCTCTGTAGCCATAAAATCCTGGCGTGTGTCTCGCGTATGTTTGTCGCCGCTATACGCGTCAAGGCCGGCGGCCGACTAGTTTTTTTTTTTTTTGCATTATAATATGTGTCACATCCATATTATAAATTATAAAGATTAAAATACAAGTCATGTAATATTCGACATAACAAAACTGAAAAGATAGCAGAACATCTTTGAGCTTGACACTAATGTCCATCGCCTGCCTCCGGCATCACCACAGCAACCACCGAAGAAAAAACTGGCAGATCACCTCCTCACGCGAACTCGACGTGGCTCCATCGCTAGTTTCCTACATGAGGATACGAGCTAGCTTCACGTAGCTGCTTATTTGCCTGGTTAGCGTCTCCACGAAAAGTACTCGTTGGAGTTAGTACGCATGGGACCGGAGCCAATAATCAAGATAGTATTTCATAATTAAATTGGGATTTTCTAGTTATTCTCTCTATTTTAAGTAATATTTTTTTAACATAGTACAGATGCAAGAGTTTATACATACACGCATACACTCATATACATGCATACACTTATTTCTATAAACATACACATGCACACCTTACGTCTATGAGCACCTTCAAGAGACTGAGCCGGCATATCATCTTGAGATTTATGAACATCGTCGACCGAAACGGTTTCTCTCATTGAAAACGCATCGCCAGATATCCAGAGATAAATTAAGAAATAATGCGATCATCAGAACTTAAACCCTGATGGGCTGAGGATACTACTGTCCCATCCAATAATAGGTTGGTTCACAAGCAATTTTTTACTCCTATAATATCTGATATATAGATAGATTAGCGGAGCGGTCGTCTCTGACGTGGACAATGAGGTCTGTTAATTTCATCCAGATACGTGCAAGTGCGAGAGGTCCAGCAATATTGGAAAGAGCCTCACGGGGGAAGAGGGCTCCATACTTGGTCAGGTCGACCAATACAGTACACCATTTCAATCATCAAAAAATAATACAGTACGTGAGCAGTTCGTCTCATCGCTCCACCACCTCACGTACGCCTATATAAGCAGGCCTAGTTTCTTCTTCTTCCCTCAGACCAGTACCAAGGCATTCTGTTAGCCAAGAGCAAGAAAGCTATATCGACACCGAGGCCTTAAGCTCCAAGAGCATGGCCCGCATTGCAGTGCTCTTGCTGGTGGCGCTGCTCTCCTTAGCCGTGCATCTCGCTCCGTCCGCGGCATGCCGATCCTGCCCGACCACAAAGCCTTCGCGGCCTCCACCGCGTAAGCACAAGTCCCGGCCATCGTCCGTACCCTGCCCACCGCCTTCGCAAACTCCCACGCCCTCACCCACATCCACACCTACTCCAGTGACTCCGACGCCGGCACCGACCCCGATTGTGTCCTGCCCTCCACCTACAAACACTCCCGCACCCACGCCCATACCGACCCCGGTGATACTGCCAATACCAACCCCTATAACTCCGACGCCGGCACAGGCCCCCGTCTCTCCAACACCAACCCGGTTGACCCCAACACCGACCCCTGTTTCGCCGACGCCGGCACCGACCCCTGTCTCTCCATCACCAATCCCGGTGGCCCCATCACCGACCCCTGTGATGCCACCAACACCGACCCTTGTGACCCCGACACCAGCACCGACCCCTGTCTCTCCAACGCCAACTCCGATGGCCCCAACACCTACCCCTATGATGCCGCCAACACCAACCCCTGTAACGCCGACGCCGGCACCGACCCCTGCCTCTCCAATGCCATGTCCGGTGGCCCCAACACCGACCCCTGTGATTCCAACGCCAGCACCGAGCCCTGTCTCTCCAACGCCAACCCAGGTGCCCCCAACACCGACTCCTATGATGCCGCCAACACCGACCCCTCTGACTCCCACCCCAGCACCAACCCCTCTCTCTCCAACACCAAGCCCGGTGGCCCCAACACCGAAACCTGTGATGCCGCCAACACCCACACCTGTGACTCCGACGCCAACCCCAGCCCCGGCCCCATCCCCGGCGACACCGACTGGCAAGTGCCCTGTGGACACGCTGAAGCTGCTGGCGTGCGTGGACGTGCTCAATGGGCTGCTGCACGCGGTGATCGGTGGTAGCGCCAGCGATTCATGCTGCCCGTTGCTGTCCGGCGTGGCCGGCCTCGATGCCGCTCTCTGCCTTTGCAGCACCATCAAGGTCAAGGCCCTCAACACCAGCCTCGTGCTGCCCATCGCCATCGAGGTGCTCGTCAACCAGTGCGGCAAGAGAGTGCCGGACGACTTCCACTGCCCGAACTAAGCTTCATCGATTACTATATGTATGTACTATCAGTATCACCTGCATCTGAATGCGATACGTGCATTAAATTCTCTCGTGTGGTCACACAGGTCACGTATCGAAGTGTAATAATCAATATGTACATGGATTTGCAGTTCTGACTTGCTACTTGTGACGCGGAGCTGTGGAGCATGCATACATTGTGTTTGTGTAACTGCGTATCAAATAGTAACCGTGTAACAAGTTACCAATTGTGGTCTTCCATCGGTTTTGTAGTGTGTGTTTTCTTTTTGAAGAATTATGAATAAAATGTTCGTACTGTGTAAATGAAGTTTTCACATGTACTAGTAACCCATACCAAGATACTTGCTGAATCATACGCTTTACAGATATGTGCCAAGATATTTTAAAAATGTTAAAATATACACGAACACACACACACACACACACAAAAGAGCCCGTGCGTTGCAACGGAAGAGAAAACACAACACACGCTCTTAACTCAACAACCATCACTCAAGACCACAATAGGTCCATCTCCTTTATTTTTGCGAGGCATCATATTTGTGTTGCCGCTTATCCTCCTTCTCACTCTCGCCGGCGATGGCCTCGGTGTTCACACAAAACAACAAAAAATGTGTGTTGAATATGGTTAATCCTAAGACGTCTCTCTCTCCCTCTCTCTCTCTCTCTCTCTCTCTCTCTCTCTCTCTCACTCTCGCGATGAGAAATCTGTTATTTTCCCCTGCGACATTTTTCAGAGGTATGCATGTGTAGTCATCGATATTTTCTTTTCCCTACATGGTTATAGTGGGGTCGCCACCGGTATGGAAAAGAAAGGATCTTGCGCTATAAATTATAAGTTTGCTTCCATAACAATATTTTAAAAAATTTTAATAGGTAAAATTAACATCATATTTTGCTTCCATAACAATATTTTAAAAATATTTAATAGGTAAAATTAACATCATATTTAGATTCCACACATTTTTCTAATAAAATTTCATATATAATATGTTAAAATCAAAGTTACGGTTTAAAAGATACAGATAATTTAGAAAATCATTTGGTTTGACTCAAATATATTCCAAAATAATATTTAAAAATACTTAACAGGTAAAAATAATCTTATATTCATATTCTACATATTTTTCTAATCAAATTTTATATATAACATGTTCAAATCAGAGTTGCGGTTTAAAAGATATGAATGATTTTAAAAAAACATTTGTTTGACTTAAATATGATCCGCGGATGAATTACCTAAAACATCAGAGTTTTTTTTTTGAAAAATGTAAAATAACGGTTCGGGTGTGACTTAAATCCGGATGGCTGGTTGATTTCAAGAAAAGACAGGGACTTTTGTATAAAATACGAAAATAACGATTCATTTTAACTTAAAACAGGACCGCGGGTTGAATTTTCTGAAATAGAGGGACTTTTCTGAAAAATGCCATGACGGACGAAAGAAACCCAATTTGCTTTATTATAATGTAAAGATATATCGCGCTATTCGTCACCCTGGATGGTGAATAATTATTCTTCACCCCTTTCTATTTTGACATCAATGCACCGTATTTTTACGTTTCGTAAATTTTGTCTTATTTAATACATAATAAGAGAACGTAAGAAAATATGTACTTGCCATAAAAAATATTTTATGTTACGTAAAATTACAATTGTAAAAACATAGTGTAAAACATACATAAAATGTGATTTTTCTGGTAACCTATATTTTTATTTTTTTTGTACTAAATTTTACATATTGAATCAATATGCATGTAACTATTTATATTCTAAACATAATTTATTTAGGAAATGAACGTAAGATTACCTCGGGTGAAAAATAACCTATTATGTACCCTGGGTGATGAATAGTAAAATTTAGGGTAACGCTATGTAAAAAATCTAGTAAAACGCTGTACAAAATGTATAATTCAAAAAATAATTGTAAGTGACAACCCACCAAGATTCAAGTCTTGGTGCTTGCATTATTCCTGGATTTATCTAAGGATTTCCGGCAATGCGCTTTCAGTGGGAGGAGACGTTCTCGTCGACGACGAGCCGCCTACACTGACTTCGTAAATCTTAAAATGATATGCCGGCTCAGTCTCTCGAAGATGCTCATAGGGATAGAATATGCGTGTGTACATTCATAGGAGTGAGTGTATGCGCATATATATGAACGCTTGCGTTTGGTTGTGTTCAAAAAATTGTACATGACAATCAATCTCAAAAATATAAAAAATTGAACGTGCCCCCCCATCCAAAAAAAATGTAAACCATCTTAGAGAAACTGTACGTGACCACCCATGTTTTTTTTTCTTGAACACACTATAGACGCAAGCGTTCATACATACGTGTATGCACTCATCCCTATGAGCGCACACACGCACACCTTACCTCTATGAGCACCTTTGAGAAACCGAGCCGGCTCTACACCCTAATTAAACTCGTAACCAAGAAGAAACACGCATGACTCTTTCAGTCAACCAACCTAGTTTAATGTCGTCATGTCAAGATAACCCTAGAACCCTAACCCAGAAACTTTGACCAAAATATGAAATGTACCAAATTAGCTAGAGCTTTAGATAAATAATTTTATACTATCATATATACAACCTGAAAATCTAACCTACCTAATTAGAATACAAACCAATTAGCAAGCAACAAGCAGCAGTAATTTACCCTACTGTTATTTCTAAAAAAATGGAAACACGTCAGATTAATTAGCAAGCAACAAGCAGTAGAAATTTATTCTAAATAAAAACTAATTAGCACCATGCTTGGCCACTGCACCACCAGTAAGCTGCAGCAGCAAGCACGGGCACCACCCTGCTTGGCCAGTAGTAGCAGGCAAGCAAGCAACAGCAGCTACACCCCCTGCGAGCATAGAGAAAGAGCGCGAGCGAGTGTTTTTATTATTATATCTGTTTGAGTAGTTGTTAATAGTACAATTTTTTTGAGAAATATGTAAACACAATTACCTCAAGAGGCACATGATACGTCTTTGACGTATCTATAACTTTTTATTGTTTCATGCGATTATATTACTACTTGCACATATTTTTGGTGACAATTTATATTACTTTTATTGGACTAACCTATTAACCCAGTGGCAAAGCATAGTTCCTGTTTTCAATAGTTTTGGGGTTTTTAGGTGAAAACTTAACGAAGCCGGAATGACCTGAAAATTTACGTGGATTTTTTTGAATATATATGAATTTTCGGCGCAAAAATCAACGCAAGACGAGGCCCGTTGGCCTCACAAGCAAGGGGCGCCACCATAAGGTGCGTCGTGAGGCCTTGTAGAGAGACCGCAAACCTTATGGAGCTCTCCTTCGGGAGCAAGAAAGCTAATTATGAGAAACACATATCATGTTAAAATTTCAGCCTAATTAAAATTACGGATCTTCAGCTACTTAAGAAACTGTGCTCGGCCACAGAAACAGCTCCGGGAAATTAAAGAAACCCTAGAGAAACAGAGAAAGAGAGATCAAAGCTCGGAGGGACTCCCGCCCCCCAGGAGCCATGGCGGCCAAGAACCAGACGGGAAACCCTTCTCCCATCTAGGGCTATGCCAAGCAAGAAGAAGAAGCAGGGGGCTCTCTCCCCCTCTCTCCCTATGGCGCCGGAGCGCTGCCAAGGGAACCATCGTGACGGTGATCTACACCAACAACTTTGACACTGTCATCCACACCTCCATCACCTTCCTCCCTCTATAATCAGCGGTCCACTCTCCCACAACCCAATGTAATCCTCTACTTGTACATGGTGCTTTTTTATAAAGTTCGCTTTTATTAACTGAAATGTAGCGTCGAGTGGATACAACTCGTGATGAGCAGCACCCGGCCTTTACATAGTTAGGATGTACACAGCCAAATGCAAACTATCTGAAAAAGGACAAAAGGATTAAAAAATCGGACATATCTACTCCAGTAGAGTCAAATATATAGGACCGTCACTATGCCAAAGTCGAAAGAGGTGATGGGCCAATATGGAGGTTATGCTACCACCCGTGTGGGAAAACACCTCCATGGTCACCTGCTCCAATCGCGTACACATCGCTTTGAACAACGGTTGGTATGTTTGAGTATATCACCTTTGTCCTATGGATTGATTGGTGCATGTGATTGGTTTGAATTGCATGCTTTATTTGTTGTTGTCCTTTGGTGCTCATTATACGAGCTCGCATGTATATGGATCACACTCTAGGATTTTGCAATATGTGATTAATTTGCTAATGATAGGTTGCAGAAGTAACAGAAACCTAAACCCTAATTGGTGGGGAATTGCATATGCGATTGGGGGGGGGGGGGGGGGGGGGCAATTTTAGGGGGCGGAGGTACTTATTATTCAGCAGTGATGTATCCTCCATGCGCGGAAAACGACACAAGGCCACCAAAACCTAACAAACTAGACCAAGATTCCACACGAGGGCGAAGATCTGCGCCTCTCACACTGAAACGTGTCACCGTGGTTCAGAGTGACCAACAGATTTAAACGGCAAGGATGAGGGTTTGTGGCGGCTAGATTTTTTCCAGGTTACGGGCTAGTAGTTAAAACCTTTTGGAAGTTATTTGCTTTTGAGATATGCTAGAGGTTTTGTTAGAGCATCTCCAATAGATGGTCCAAATTTTGGCGGTCCAAACAGGTGATGGTTCAAATTTGAAGCATCAAAAAGTGCTTTTTACATCTTTGAAAAAGGCTCAACTCCAACAGATGGTCCAAAACGAAGACGTAAAAAAACAAGAACAACTCCAACAGATGGTCCAAAACGAAGATGCAAAACCGGCTGGCGGCTGCGCGGCTACTGTTCAGTCACTGTACAGCCGCACATATTGCAAAAAACATCTAAAAACAACATAAAAATTTATACATATCCACAATATAAAAATAATTACATAGTTGTTCAAATCCACGAGATCAAATGCAACACAAATACAACGTAGTTTCGCACAATACAACATAGTTTTCAGAAACAAATAATGAATCTATGCGGCGCTTTCGCCATGCCATTTCCAATGCTCTTCCATCAAATCTTTCTAGAGTTGATCATGCACATCGGTGTCTCTAATCTCGTTGTACACCTTTATGAAATGTCTGATGCGTTGTTCTCTTCGCATGGGGTTAACAGGAATGCCCATCGACTGATAGAAGTTGTATTCTAAATGTTTTCCATGCTCATTCTCAATAATCATATTATGCATAATCATGCAAGCAGTCATGATGTACCAAAGGATCTTTTGATCTCAGAATCTACATGGTCCTCGCACAATAGCAAATTGAGATTGCAAAATCCCGAAGGGAGCATGGCGACGCAAAGGCGAAGGGAGCACGGTGCAGAGGAGAACTGCTGCGGACGGCGGCGCAGAGGGGAAGGGAGTACGGCGACGCAAAGGAGAAGGGAGCATGGCGGACCGCCGGAGTCGGCGATTCCAGCCACGGCTGTTTCTCTAAACAACGGCACCGGGGCGGCTGCTTGACGCCCTCTGGCGGGGGAGGCGACGAGGGCTAGGGCGGCGCAGAGGAGAAGGGAGCAAGGCGGACCGCCGGAGTCGGCGAATCCAGCCGCGGCTGCCTCCCGAAACGGCGGCACCGGGGCGGCTGCGAGACGCCCTCCGGCGGGGGAGGCGACGAGGGCTAGGGCGGCGGCGATGTGGGGCGGTGGCGGTGGCGGCAACGGCGACGACAACTTTCGGCGGCTGGTGCTCGGTCGCGGGCGGGCGGGCGCCAGGTAGAAGCGGAATGAAGTGGCGATTGGGCATTTGGCGGGCGGCCGCGGTTTTACATCAGTTGCATCTCGTGATGTAAATTTGCATCACAAACTTTTCAATTTTACATCATCGGAAGGTCGTGGTCCAATTTTTTTTTACATATGAACCATCTGTTGAAGCAACGTTTTTTGCCCCGGACGATCCAAAAGTTAGGTATTTTTATATTTGGACCATTTATTAAAGATGCTCTTAACGGGATCTTCTAGATTTGCTATAATCAGCATTTTCCTCACTGCTAACACAACCATACTTTCCTCGCGGTATTCATCAATTAATGGCTTTGCTTAGTTTTTTTTTTTTTGCGGGTGAATGGCTTTGCTTAGTTAGCAGGACTAACCATGATCTTAGTGTGTGTGGGCATACTTTATTTCTCGTTGTTGTGTTTATACATACTATATATATACTCCAGCACTTCACGTAGCCTCCAACAGGAAACTGCATTATTCCCACTTGAAATCTTACAAAAACTAATGATTTGACTTGTTAAAATATTAGCCAGCTATAGCAGATATCCCTATACTAGTACTCCCTCCGTCCGAAAATATTTATCATCAAAATGAATAAAAGGGGACGTATCTAAGTATATTTTAGTTGTAGATATATTCTTTTCTATCTATTTTGATGACAAGTATTTTCGGACGGGAGAGTACTACAGTATGTTGCACAAGACAACATGCACGCGTGCTAGTTCAGCCCACACATTAATCGATCGATTGCATTTACACACAAACTAGTGGTTGGGGCCCGTCATTGTAGGCCGCTTGAGAGAAAACTATGCGGACCTCATCATCATGCCAATTTCTTTTAAAAATATTCTCACATCACATGGACATCACAAGGAAACAGAAAAAACTTCTCTCAAAAAAAAATTCCCCTATCATTTAAAAAAACTCTAAAAAAACCTTTCTAACTGTGACCAATCAGCATGCGCCATATAACGTAGCTGATTGGCCACCACTCTAGCACCTCTTAATGGATTTAATGAAGGCAGTTTTGGCGCGTTCCAGTGCCGACCTACACGTAGCTATGTATGGTTTGTCCACCTTCACACCCTGGAGCTGGCCGATCGATCGTTCCAAAAGCTAGCAGATCGATCGATCTTTGGATCCTAGCGCAGCGGCCATTGGTTTGCAGGGATCCTAACTGCGAACTTCACACTTCCTGGTATGGAAAAAAACAAGTACTTGGTAAACAGATACGATATGAATTAATGCGTAAATTTGATTTATAAAGTAATAAAAAGTGAATAAATCTCCTTGAAACAAGACATTAATATACTAAATAAAAGGAGAGAAACATCAAAGTCCCCAGCAACAAAAAGGACAAACATCATGGTTGTTGTTGGAACAATAACCAATTATTGAATAATTTAATCAAGATTAATATCATGACAAGTTTCCTAGCATGCCAGTTTGTAACGAGAAATAAACTAGCATGCAAAAAAAAGATTTTTTTAGGGGAGTGTGCTAGCAGATCTGGTTATAAATGGGATACTAGACATGCAAGTTTGTAACGAGAAATAAACTAGCATGGCAATCATATTTGCATATGAAGCAATCACAAATGCCAATAGCGAGATAATCAGCATATACACATTGGTCGCGAAGGTAGCAGAAGTGTTCTTATCACTATAGTGCTCATGGTGGTGAGGTGGTTGTCGTAGCAGTGGTCTGATTAGAGAATTTGTCACAGCCGAAGTAGTCCCATCACATAAGTCATCATAGCCGACGTAGTCGATTGAAGAAGAGGTCGTAGATGTAGGAGTCGATCAACGAAGTGGTTCTAGACTAATTAGATGATCAAGCGAGCTGACCGGCAGATATGCTCCACAAAACCTCTATCGCCCCTTACCTGGTGCAGGTTCTATAAGGACATGGTTTCAAAGGTCTGCTCTCTCGTACAACTATGCAAAGGGCTACCGAGTGCTGAGATGGGATAGACCTTCAAGGTACTAGCTCGGTTGAAACTTGGCGCACGGGTAGTTTGGTATGGCGAGGCACATGAGGAAGCGGGTTTAGTGTGGCGACGCATGCAAGGGAGCGCACTCATTGTTGTTCTCTTTACTCATGCCACAAGAAGTAGAACCAACCACCTTGTATGTTTATGTCCATTCTCTGGCGGTGGCATTACATGACTAAACTTCTTACACATGCTGCAAATGGGATGATGTTTTTAAGATTATAGTAATTAAATGGGCTTTAAGCCCATGTGATATAGCGGTTATGTCCCACCGAATTGTGTAGAATTTTCATCACAGAAAAGAGTTATTCCCTCTATCTGTATTGATAAGGCCAATCAATCTCAACTTAAGTCAAACTTGTTTAACTATGATCAATCTTACAAAAGAAAATATTGTACAATATAAAGTGTTGAAACATATTGCCCGCCTCCCTTCATCAGTTCATTCTTTTGAAGCAACCGGCTGGAGTATAAATTCAATATGGTTTCAGACTCAAGAGGTCTTGAGTTTAATACCCTGCCAATGCGGTATTAAAAACCCCAATTATGTGGCCTACATTAATCCAACGTCTATGGACTAAATTAGTCTAGACATGAGGGGAAGTGTTGAAATATATTGCTCGCCTCCCTTCATCAGTTCAGACTTTTCGAGCAACCGGCTGGAGAATAAATTCAATATAAAGTACCCAATAAGTACATAAAAAAACACACAGCTCATGATTAATATTGATTTGGTAGTGTATATGTTGATATATTTTTCTACAACTTGGTCAAACATAAACATGTTCGCCTTACGGCAAGATAAATTGGTCTTAGGAATCTGGATGTACATTTTTTGTGGTATTTCTCAGGCGACTCACTTTTTCGTGTCTTTTTTTAGGGGCGTGCTACGCGTTCGCCGGCTGATCTTCTGAGTCGCGAGCTGTTCGATTTGCCACATCAATCGAGCCGACCGTGCCTCCAACACTGCAACACAGGTCTTGTTGTAGAATTATTTATACAACATAAGTCTTGTTACAGATTTTTTTTCCAACATCTGTTTTAGTGGAAAAAAATAATTGCAACTATGGTTTTGTTGCAAGTTTTTTTCAACTCAGGTCATGTTGCAAAAAAAAAAAATCCATAACAATGGTTTTGTTGCAAAACATAGACTCGTCGTAGATCCTTGTAACACGGCATATGTTTCAGAAACATAGGCTGTTCTAGAAGCGCGTTCGACAAATGACAGCATGCGGACCCTCACTTGGACGCGTGTCATCCAGAGGAGGTGACGGACACGGCCGCTGTGATCTGCCGGGTGATGCTAAGCTTTCCCTTTTTTTTATGGGTTCGGTCGATTGGATTTGGTTAAGTTTTCAAGGTGTACATACGTACGTGTCCATAGTGCCTGCACGAGTGGACCAGCATTGCGTTATCTTGTCTTCACTGCCCAGGAATGCACACATACATGCTTCGCCGACCGGCCTGCAGTACCAATTTGGCTGCCATGCGTTTTGTTCGTATCTGTTACGTGCCCAAAGAACCCGCTGTGCGTCTGCAAGCATTTCCATGTGCTATGTGCAACGCCAAACTAGTTTTTTGTTTTTGACAGGATACAATGCCAAACTAGTTCCCCGCAAAAAAAAAAAAACAATGCCAAACTAGTTACCGTGCCGACTTCAATGTATATATTAGAAAAATTCTACACCCTACTTAATTAAAACAAATATTGTTTGAAAAAAGATCAACACAAATGATAGAATGTTTTCCGCACAAAAGTACTCCACTATGTGTACACATTATGTTTTTGCGAAGGACACTATATATACACATGACTATGCATGTAGTTGTCACTAGATGATCTACTTAATTTTTATTATTTCTAATGTTCTTTGTACTGCCATCATGTTTGATGAATACATCAGGAGTTTTTACCGCCAAAAAAAGCACACAACACGCTACCATCGGTGCTGACATTAAAACCATTAAGCTATGCGTGAAGGGCGGCCAACTAGCTATGCCATGTGGCGCAAGCTGGTTGGCCGCGGTGGGAAATCTTTTGCAGAATTTTTTAGATGAAGCTGTGGATTATTCTTAAATGTATTCTTTTTTAGATGGAGATGGGGACCTCTGGTATTTTTTAAATGCAGGTTATGCAAAGTGGCACTCGCTGATAGGCTGGTTTGGTAAATTTTTATTTTTTACTTCTTTTTTAGATGAAGGTGAGAAATTTTTTTAGACGGAGGCGAGGACTCTATGTATTTTTTAATGAAAACATGCACACAACTTCCTCTCAAGCGGCGTCACAGGGTGGCGCCCCAGGCACTAGTATAGCTCAAGGTGCATGGGGACATGCATAAGTGAGTTCCCTACCCTCGCAATGGGAAACGTGGACCGCCCCCATTTTTTCATGGACAGGCTCACTAATAGATTTTGGCATCCACAACCATTAAAAGTGTAGAAGCCAAAACACAAAATATGTATCTGCAAATTCTTCAAAAAAACATTTTATCAAATAAAATGTATAACTCTTTGAGGGGATTGCAAGAAAAAGAAACTTTGGACTCCTTTTTGAAGGAAACCAAACTTCTAAATTAGGCTTATACCCAACAAAGAGACGGGACCAATAACCAATGACATTGAGGCACATCTTGTATTAGTTTGTGATTTTTTAAAGGGAGGTGGTATTCTTGCTTTGGTTTGGTCGCAAAAATGTGCCTCAATATCATTGGTTTATGGGTTCCATCTCTTTGTTGGGTATAAGTCTGGTTTAGAAGTTTAGAAGTTTTGTTTCCTTCAAAAAGGAGTCCAAAGTTTCAACACGGGCTCCCCACCACCTGACTTTAATAATGCGTATAGATTTACGTCTTGTTTCCACATCACCTTCATAAATCAAAATAATGTTAATATGTTTTTGTATTTGTAGTGAATTCTTGCCACTTTGCGCTGGTGATTTCCTTCAACTCCTCATGGGATCCGTACTTTTACTTATCAAAAGATTAATTGACCCCCTAGATATGTAGGACATCAAGAAACATGCCCATAACCTAGCTGTCCGGAGATTAGATCTACACCAGTGTAAACTACTCCTTAATCAATAAAGGACAAGCCGGACTTTGGGGCTGGCCAGAAACGCCCGTGTTGAAAGGTTTGGACTAGCCACATACCCAAGAGACGGGACCCATAAACCAATGACATTGACGCGCATTATTAAAGGGAGGTGGTATTGTTGCTTTGGTTTGGTCACAAAAATCATGGGGTCACGATTGAAGAAAAAACAAGAGACCCTGGTTCCTAGGCGCTCCGCTAGAACCATCTGATCTGAATCTTCCCCACCACGATTCATCCAAATAGAGATAGGGCGCTCACGTTGACTTTGAGCCGCCGCGTCGAGCAACTCATAGTGTCGCGACGCGCCCCCCGCGGTTAGAGAACCCCAACCATAACGCGGTATTGCATGGCATCCTGGCACGCCACACACCCATGGCAACACCCCAAGTAGCTCATTCCAGCAAACGTTGCCGCATGTTCCAGCATCCTTGCACGCCACACGCCCCCATGTAGCACCGTAGACCGCTGGTTCCAGCAAATTTTGCCGACGGTCGCAGCATGGCGCATTGCCAATTACAGCACACATGCGCGGGCGCCACCATGGTTCAAACTCCGCCTTGCTGGCTAATGCAGCTCACTGTGGTTGCAGTTCCAGCACACAGAGACACACAGTTATACCAACCCCGACCACAATCCTAGCTCACCGCCCCGTGGTTTCCAGCCCGCCATGCTGACATTCGTTGTCGCTATGGTGACCGTCGCACTCTCCGCGGTCACCGGTTCCAGCATTCACGTGGTCGTCGTGTTGCCTTGCCGTTGAGGTAGTAACAAAAAAATTACTGACTGCGGCTCCTCAGGACATCGGTTGTAGCTCCTCGGGACGTCAGTTGCTAACATTCATAGTCCATGCTTGTAACATGTGTCAAAAGGCGTGTAGCTTGTCGGCATGTCAGTTGCAACCCTCGCCTCGGTTCCAACATAAAAGATGTTCACTGCGGTTGCAGCAAACAACAAATCGCATGGTCGATGGCAGCAAAAACCAATGTCGGTTATAGTAAAATGGGATGGCCGGTTGCAGCAAAGGTTGTCGCAGCCCGCCGTCTGCATCCATGGCGGGAAGACCTTTCGCCGGTTGAAACAGTGGGGTTCACCGGTTCCAGCTCTGGTATGCCCCGGTTGCAGCAAAAAGGACATCGCTACGGTGACCATGGCAGCTTGCTGGGGCACGGTCCAGCAAAAACCACAGGCATCTCTGCAGCGTCCCGTGGTTTGCTTTCTAGCTTGCCGCACCGCCCGTCGCGGCTCACCGCGTTCATGGCCGAACAACTGGGTGAGGAGGGATACATGGTAGATGAGGAGGAAAAAGGGTGTGAGCTAGGATGTCGTCCATGGTAGCCTGAAAACAAAAGGGGAGAGGATGAAAGGATTAAGGAAGAGAGGGAATCGGTACCCACGATCGAACGTGCCTAGCGAATCCGGCAGTACGTTTCAGCCAGGGCTTTCCGGCTGGAAACATTTCCTTTTTATGTTTTACTCAAAAGGAAAAAAAATCCTTTTATGTGATCCTTTTATGTAAGCCTAAAGAAAGGCAATCCTTTTTCTCTTTCTAATACATGGAATTAGCGATCAATTAGTACTTGCAACAACAAAAATTCTGTGTCGCAACATGAAATTATATACATTTTAAGCCACAGAATGTTCTTCATTATCAGTTCACCTGAAGGAAATATGCCCTAAAAGCAATAATATAGTTGTTATTTATATTTCTTTATACCATGATAAATGTTTATTATTCATACTAGAATTGTATTAACCGGAAACTTAGTACATGTGTGAATACATAGACAAAACAGAGTGTCACTAGTTTGCCTCTACTTGACTAGCTCGTTGAATCGATGATGGTTATGTTTGCTAATCATAAACATGAGTTGTCATTTGATTAACGGGATCACATCATTAGAGAATGATGTGATTGACTTGACCCATCCGTTAGCTGAGCACGATGATCGTTTAGTTTGTTGCTATTGCTTTCTTCATGACTTTTACATGTTCCTATGACTATGAGATTATGCAACTCCCGAGTACCGGAGGAACACTTTGTGTGCTACCAAACGTCATAACGTAACTGGGTGATTATAAAGGTGCTCTACAGGTGTCTCCGATGGTGCTTGTTGAGTTGGCATCGATCGAGATTAGGATTTGTCACTCCGATTATCGGAGAGGTATCTCTGGGCCCTCTCGGTAATGCACATCACTATAAGACTTGCAAACATTGTAACTAATAAGTTAGTTGCGGGATGATGTATCATGGAACGAGTAAAGAGACTTGCCGGTAACAAGATTGAACTAGGTATTGAGATACCGACGACCGAATCTCGGGCATGTAACATACCGATGACAAAGGGAACAACGTATGTTGTTATGCGGTTTGACTGATAAAGATCTTCGTAGAATATGTAGGAACCAATATGAGCATCCAGGTTCCGCTATTGGTTATTGACCGGAGACGAGTCTCGGTCATGTCTACATAGTTTTCGAACCCGTAGGGTCCGCATGCTTAAAGTTCGGGGACGATCGGTAATACAAGTTTATGTGTTTTGATGTACCAAAGGTAGTTCGGAGTCCTGGATATAATCACGGACATGACGAGGAGTCTCGAAATGGTAGAGACATAAAGATTGATATATTGGAAGCCTATATTTGGACATCAGAATAGTTCCGGGTGAAATCAGGATTTTACTGCAGTGCTGGGAGGGGGGGGGGTTACCGGAACCCCCCAGGGGTTAATGGGCCTTGTTGGGCCCTAGTGGAGAGAGAGGGGCCGGCAAGGGCAGAGCCACACGCCCCTCCCCTTGAGTCCGAATAGGACAAGGAAGGGGGGCGGCGCCCCCCTTGCCTTTTCCCTCTCCCACTCCTTCCTTCCCCCTCCTAGTGGGACTATGAAAGGGGAGTCCTACTCCCACTAGGAGGAGGACTCCTCCTCCTGGTGCGCCCTGCTAGGGCCGGCAGGCCTCCCCCTTGCTCCTTTATATACGGGGGCAGGGGGCACCCCAAGACACACAAGTTGATCAGTTGATTCTTTAGCCATGCGCGGTGCTGCTACCTCTTTTAGCACTGCGTTGGTTTTCCCCGAAGAGGAAGGGATGATGCAGCAAAGTAGCATAAGTATTTCCCTCAGTTTTTGAGAACCAAGGTATCAATCCAGTAGGAGGCTACGCGCGAGTCCCTCGCACATGCACAAAACAAATAAATCCTCGCAACCAACGGAAATAGGGGTTGTCAATCCCTATAGGGCCACTTACGAGAGTGACATCTGATATATATGATAAGATAATATTTTTGGTATTTTTATGATAAAGATGCAAAGTAAAATAAAGGGAAAGTAAATAGCAAAGTAAATAACTAAGTAGTAGGAGATTAATATGATAAAGATAGACCCGGGGGGCCATAGGTTTCACTAGTGGCTTCTCTCGAGAGCATAAGTATTCTACGGTGGGTGAACAAATTACTGTTGAGCAATTGACAGAATTGAGCATAGTTATGAGAATATCTAGGTATGATCATGTATATAGGCATCACGTCCGAGACAAGTAGACCGACTCTTGCCTGCATCTACTACTATTACTCCACTCATCGACCGCTATCCAGCATGCATCTAGAGTATTATGTTAAAAACAGAGTAATGCCTTAAGCAATATGACATGATGTAGAGGGATAGACTCATGCAATATGAAGAAAACCACATCTTGTTATCCTCGATGGCAACAATACAATACGTGCCTTGCTGCCCTTACTGTCACCGGGAAAGGACACCGCAAAATTGAACCCAAAGCTAAGCACTTCTCCCATTGCAAGAAAGATCAATCTAGTAGGCCAAATCAAACTGATAATTCGAAGAGACTTGCAAAGATAACCAATCATACATAAAAGAATTCAGAGAAGATTCAAATATTATTCATAGATAGACTTGATCATAAACCCACAATTCATCAATCTCAACAAACACACCACAAAAAGAAGATTACATCGAATACATCTCGACAAGAGAGGGGAGAACATTGTATTGCGATCCAAAAAGAGAGAAGAAGCCATCTAGCTACTAACTATGGACCCGTAGGTCTGAAGTAAACTACTCACACTTCATCGGAGAGGCTATGGTGTTGATGTAGAAGCCCTCCATGATCGATGCCCCCTCCGGCGGAGCTCCGGAACAGGCCCCAAGATGGGATCTCATGGATATAGAAAGTTACGGCAGTGGAATTAGGGTTTTGGCTCCTCTTCTGGTCGTTTGGGGGTACGTGAATATATATAGGAGGAAGAAGTACATCGGTGGAGCAACAGGGGCCCCATGAGGGTGGAGGGCGCGCCTGGGGGGTGGGCAGGCGCGCCCCCTACCTCGTGGCCTCCTGTTAATTGGCTTGACGTAGGGTCCAAGTCTCCTGAGTTGTATTCGGTGAGAAAATCACGTTCCTGAAGGTTTCATTTCGTTTGGACTCCGTTTGATATTCCTTTTCTTCGAAACCCTAAAACAGGCAAAAAAACGGCAATTCTGGGCTGGGCCTCCGGTTAATAGGTTAGTCCCAAAAATAATATAAAAGTGCATAATAAAGCCCAATAATGTCCAAACCAGTAGATGATATAGCATGGAGCAATCAAAAATTATAGATATGTTGGAGACATATCAAGCATCCCCAAACTTAATTCCTGCTCGTCCTCGAGTAGGTAAATGATAAAAACAGAATTTTTGATGTGGAGTGCTACTTGGCATAATTTTAATGTAATTCTTCTTAATTGTGGTATGAATATTCAGATCCGAAAGATTCAAGACAAAAGTTCATATTGCCATAAAAATGATAATACTTCAAGCATACTAACTAAGCAATTATGTCTTCTCAAAATAACATGGCCAAGGAAAGTTCATCCCTACAAAATCATATGGTTTAGTCATGTTTCATTTTCATCACACAAGAATGCTATCATCATGCACAACCCCGATGACAAGCCAAGCAATTGTTTCATACTTTAGTAATCTCAAACCTATAAACTTTCACGCAATATATGAGCGTGAGCCATGGACATAGCACTATAGGTGGAATAGAATATAATGAGGGGCGTTATGTGAAGAAGACAAAAAAAGGAGGAAGTCTCACATCAACGAGGCTAATCAATGGGCTATGGAGATGCTTACCGATTTATGTTAATGCAAGGAGTAGGGATTGCCATGCAACAGATGCACTAGAGCTATAAATGTATGAAAGCTCAACAAAAGAAACTAGTGGGTGTGCATCCAACTTGCTTGTTCACGAAGACCTAGGGCACTGAGGAGGCCCATTGTTGGAATATACAAGCCAAGTTCTATAATGAAAAATTCCCACTAGTATATGAAAATGATAATATGAGAGACTCTCTACTATGAAGATCATGGTGCTACTTTGAAGCACAAGTGTGGCAAAGGATAGTAACATTGTCCCTTCTCTCTTTTTCTCTCATTTTTTTCTTTGGGCCTTTTTTTATGACCTTTCTCTTGTTTTTTTGGGCTTTCTCTTTTTTATGGCCTTTCTCTTTTTTTATTCCTCACTTGGGACAATGCTCTAGAAAATGATGATCATCACACTTCTATTTATTTACAACTCAATGATTACAACTCGATACTAGAACAAAGATGACTCTATATGAATGCCTCCGGCGGTGTACCGGGATATGCAATGAACCAAGATTGACATGTATGAAAGAATTATGAATGGTGGCTTTGCCACAAATACCATGTCAACTACATGATCATGCTAAGCAATATGACAATGATGAACGTGTCATGATGAACGGAATGACGGAAAGTTGCATGGCAATATATCTCGGAATGGCTATGGAAATGCCATAATAGGTAGGTATGGTGGCTGTTTTGAGGAAGATATAAGGAGGTTTATGTGTGAAAGAGCGTATCATATCACGGGGTTTGGATGCACTGGCGAAGTTTGCGCCAACTCTCAATGTGAGAAAGGGCAATGCACGATACCGGAGAGGCTAGCAAGTATGGAAGGGTGAGAGTGCGTATAATCCATGGACTCAATATTAGTCATAAAGAACTCACATACTTATTGCAAAAATCTACAAGTCATCAAAAACCTCGGTACTACGCGCATGCTCCTAGGGGGATAGATTGGTAGGAAAAGACCATCGCTCGTCCCCGACCACCACTCATAAGGAAGACAATCAAATAACACCTCATGTTTCAAATTTGTTGCATAACGTTTACCATACGTGCATGCTACGGGACTTGCAAACCTCAACACAAGTATTTCTCAATTTCACAACTACTCAACTAGCACGACTTTGATATTATTACCTCCATGTCTCAAAACAATCATCAAGCATCAAACTTCTCTTAGTATTCAACACACTCATTAGAAAGTTTTATTATTAATCTTGCATACCAAGCATATTAGGATTTTAAGCAAATTACCATGCTATTACGACTCTCAAAATAACCTAAGTGAAGCATGAGAGATCAATAGTTTCTATAAAACAAATCCACCACTGTGCTCTAAAAGATATAAGTGAAGCACTAGAGCAAAATTATATAACTCGAAAGATATAAGCGAAGCAAATAGAGTATTCTAACAAATTCCAACTCATGTTTGGCTCTCTCGAAAGATGTGTACAGCAAGGATGATTGTGGTAAACTAATAAGCAAAGACTCAAATCATACAAGACACTCCAAGTAAAACACATATCATGTGGTAAATAAAAATATAGCTCCAAGTAAAGTTACCGATAGAAGTAGACGAAAGAGGGGATGCCTTCCGGGGCATCCCCAAGATTTGGCTTTTAGGTGTCCTTAGATTATCTTGGGGGTGCCGTGGGCATCCCCAAGCTTAGGCTCTTGCCACTCCTTGTTCCATAATCCATCAAGGCTTTACCCAAAACTTGAAAACTTCACAACACAAAACTTAAAGAAGAAAATATCGTGAGCTCCGTTAGCGAAAGAGAATAAAAGATCACTTCATGGTACTGTAATGAACTAATTATTTATTTATATGGGTGTTATACCTACTGTATTCCAACTTCTCTATGGTTTATAAACTAATTTACTTGCCATAGATTCATCAAAATAAGCAAACAACACACGCAAAACAGAATCTGTCAAAAACAGAACAGTCTGTAGTAATCTGTAGCTAGAGCAAGATCTGGAACCCCAAAAATTCTAAAATAAATTGATGGACGTGAGGAATTTATCTATTAATCATATGCAAAAAGAATTAACTAAATAGAACTTTCCAAATAAAAATGACAGCAGTTCTCGTGAGCGCTAAAGTTTCTGTTTTTTACAGCAAGTTCAACAAGACTTTCCCCAAGTCTTCCCAACGGTTCTACTTGGCACAAACACTAATTAAACACAAAAAACACAACAAAAAAAGAGGCTAGATAATTTATTTATTACTAAGCAGGAGAAAAAAGCAAGGAATAAAAATAAAATTGGGTTGCCTCCCAACAAGCGCTATCGTTTAACGCCCCTAGCTAGGCATAACAAGCAAGAATAGATCTAGGTATTGCCATCTTTGGTAGGAAATCCATAAGTGGCTCTCATAATAGATTTATAAGGTAATTTAATTTTCTTTCTAGGAAAGTGTTCCATGCCTTTCCTTAACGGAAATTGGAGTCTAATATTTCCTTCCTTCATATCAATAATTGCACCAATCGTTCTAAGGAAAGGTCTACCAAGAATAATAGGACATGAAGGATTGCAATCTATGTCAAGAACAATAAAATCTATGGGCACATAATTACTATTTGCAATAATAAGAACATCATTAATTCTTCCCATAGGTTTCTTAATAGTGGAATCCGCAAGGTGCAAGTTTAGAGAGCAATCATCAAAATCACGGAAACCTAACAAATCACACAAAGTCTTTGGAATCGTGGAAACACTAACACCCAAATCACATAAAGCATAGCATTCATGATCTTTAATTTTTATTTTAATAGTTGGTTCCCACTCATCATAAAGTTTTCTAGGGATAGAAACTTCCAATTCAAGTTTTTCTTCATAAGATTGCATCAAGGCATCAACGCTATGTTTAGTAAACGCTTTATTTTGACTATAAGCGTGAGGAGAATTTAGTACGGATTGCAACAAGGAAATACAATCAATCAAAGAGCAATTTTCATAGTTAAATTCCTGGAAATCCATAATAGTGGGTTTAGCAACATCTAGGGTTTTAATTTCTTCAATCCCACTTTTATCAAATTTAGCATCCAGATCAAAAGATTCAGAATTCTTGGAACGACTTCTAGGTAAAGGTGGATCATATCCAGTCCCATCATTATCAGGATTCGTATTGCAAAACAAAGATTTAATAGGCGACCCATCAATAACTTTTAGATCTTCATCATTATTTTCATAGCAACTTGGTTTAGCGGCCATCTTATTAACTAAGGTAGCATGCTTATCCGAAATTTCAGCAGTTAATTTCTCAAGATGAGCAAGTTGGGATCTTAAACCATCGAATTCTTGAAGCTCATTCCTGAAGAAACTATTATGTTCAAATTGCAAAACCATGAAACTCCTAACATTGCTTTCGATCTCTTCTAATCTTTTAAGGTGAAGGTCACAAAATTTAGTATTATCTTGAGCCATCGCGACAAACAAGCAAACTAACACACAAGCAAACAAAAAGGAAGCAGACAAAAAGGGGCAAATAGAGAAAGAGAGGGAAGATAGAGAGAGGGCGAATAAAACGGCAAGGGTGAATTGGGGGGAGAGGAAAACGAGAGGCAAATGGCAAATAATGTAATGCGGGAGATAAGGGTATGTGATGGGTACTTGGTATGTTGACTTTTGCGTAGAACTCCCTGGCAACGGCGCCAGAAATCCTTCTGGCTACCTCTTTTAGCACTGCGTTGGTTTTCCCCGAAGAGGAAAGGATGATGCAGCAAAGTAGCGTAAGTATTTCCCTCAGTTTTTGAGAACCAAGGTATCAATCTAGTAGGAGGCTACGCGCGAGTCCCTCGCACCTACACAAAACAAATAAATCCTCGCAACCAACGCAAATAGGGGTTGTCAATCCCTATAGGGCCACTTACGAGAGTGCGATCTGATAGATATGATGAGATAATATTTTTTGTTATTTTTATGATAAAGATGCAAAATAAAATAAAGGCAAAGCAAATAGCAAAGTAAATAACCAAGTAGTAGGAGAATAATATGATAAAGATAGACCCCGGGGCCATTGGTTTCACTTGTGGCTTCTCTCGAGAGCATTAGTATTCTATGGTGGGTGAACAAATTACTGTTGAGTAATTGACAGAATTGAGCATAGTTATGAGAATATCTAGGTATGATCATGTATATAGGCATCACGTTCGAGACAAGTAGACCGACTCCTGCCAGCATCTACTACTATTACTCCACTCATCGACCAATATCCAGCATGCATCTAGAGTATTAAGTTAAAAACAGAGTAACCCCTTAAGCAAGATGACATGATGTAGAGGGATAGACTCATGCAATATGAAGAAAACCCCATCTTGTTATCCTCGATGGCAACAATACAATACATGCCTTGCTGCCCTTACTGTCACCGGGAAAGGACACCGCAAGATTGAACCCAAAGCTAAGCACTTCTCCCATTGCAAGAAAGATCAATCTAGTAGGCCAAACCAAACTGATAATTCGAAGAGACTTGCAAAGATAACCAATCATACATAAAAGAATTCAGAGAAGATTCAAATATTATTCCCAGATAGACTTGATCATAAACCCACAATTCATCGATCTCAATAAACACACCGCAAAAAGAAGATTACATCGAATAGATCTACACAAGACAGGGGGAGGACATTGTAGTGAGATCCAAAAAGAGAGAAGAAGCCATCTAGCCACTAACTATGGACCCGTAGGTCTGAAGTAAACTACTCACACTTCATCGGAGAGGCTATGGTGTTGATGTAGAAGCCCTCCGTGATCGATGCCCCCTCCGGCGGAGCTCCGGAACAGGCCCCAAGATGGGATCTCGTGGATACAGAAAGTTACAGCAGTGGAATTAGGGTATCCACGACATTTGGTGGATCATTTGGGGGTACGTGGATATATATAGGAGGAAGAAGTACGTTGGTGGAGCAACAGGGGCCCCACGAGGGTGGAGGGCGCGCCTGGGGGGGGGGGGCAAGCGCGCCCCCCTACCTCATGGCCTCCTGTGCTTGACATAGGGTCCAAGTCTCCTGAGTTGTATTCGGTGAGAAAATCACATTCCCGAAGGTTTCATTCCGTTTGGACTCCGTTTGATATTCCTTTTCTTCGAAACCCTAAAACAGGCAAAAAACAACAATTCTGGGCTGGGCCTCCGGTTAATAGGTTAGTCCCAAAAATAATATAAAAGTGGATAGTAAAGCCCAATAATGTCCAAAACAATAGATAATATAGCATGGAGCAATCAAAAATTATAGATACGTTGGAGATGTATCAGGTGCCCCCTCCACAATAATCCAGCTCGGTCATATCGTAGCGGTACTTAGGAGAAGCCCTACGTCGGTAGCATCATCATCACCGTCATCACGTTGTCGTGCTGACGGAACTCTCCCTCGAAGATCTGCTGGATCGGAGTTCATGGGACGTCACCGAGTTAAACGTGTGCTGAACTCGGAGGTGCCGTACGTTCAGTACTTGGATCGGTCGGATCGTCAAGACGTACGACTACATCAACCGCTTTCTCATAATGCTTCCGCTTATGGTCTATGAGGGTACGTGGATGACACTCTCCCCTCTCGTTGCTATGCATCACCATGATCTTGCATGTGCATAGCAAATTTTTTAAAATTACTGCGTTCCCCAACAGCAGAGCCAGGTTTATGCGTAGATGTTATATGCACGAGTAGAACACAAAGGAGTTGTGGGCGTGGGTATATACATATTGCTTGCCGTCACTAGTTGATTCTTGATTCAGCGGCATTGTTGGGTGAAACGGCCCAGACCGACATTACGCGTACGCTTACACGAGACTGGTTCTACCGACGTGCTTCGCACACAGGTGGCTAGTGGGTGTCTTTTTCTCCAGCTTTAGTTGAATCGGATTCAATGAACTGGGTTCTTTCTGAAGATCAAAAAGCAATCACTATACCGCGGTGTGGTTTTTGATGCGTAGGTAAGAACAGTTCTTGCTCAGCCCGTAGCAGCCATGTAAAACTTGCAACAACAAAGTAGAGGACGTCTAACTTGTTTTTGTAGGGCATGTTGTGATGTGATATGGTCAAGACATGATGCTAAATTTTATTGTATGAGATGATCATGTTTTGTAACACAGTTATCGGCAACTGGTAGGAGCCATATGGTTGTCGCTTTATTGTATGAAATGCAATCGCCATGTAATTGCTTTACTTTATCACTAAGCGATAGCGATAGTCATGGAGGCAATAGTTGGCTGAAGACAACGATGCTTCGATGGAGATCAAGGTGTCAAGCCGGTGACGATGGTGATCATGGCGGTGCTTCGGAGATGGAGATCACAGGCACAAGATGATGATGACCATATCATATCACTTATATTGATTGCATGTGATGTTTATCTTTTATGCATTTTATTTTGCTTAGATCGACGGTACCATTATAAGATGATCTCTCACTAAATTTCAAGGTATAAGTGTTCTCCCTGAGTATGCACCATTGCGAAAGTTCGTCGTGTCGAGACACCACGTGATGACAGGGTGTGATAAGCTCTACCTTCACATACAACGGGTGCAAGCCAGTTTTGCACACGCAGAATACTCGGGTTAAACTTGACGAACCTAGCATATGCAGATATGGCCTTGGAACACCGAGACTGAAAGGTCGAGCGTGAATCATATAGTAGATATGATCAACATAGTGATGTTCACCATTGAAAACTACTCCATCTCACGTGATGATCGGACATGGTTTAGTTGATATGGATCACGTGATCACTTACATGATTAGAGGGATGTATGTCTAAGTGGGAGTTCTTAAGTAATATGATTAACTAAACTTTAGTTTATCATGAACTTAGTACCTGATAGTATTTTGCATGTATATGTTATTGTAGATAGATGGCCCGTGCTGTTGTTCCGTTGAATTTTAATGCGTTCCTTGAGAAAGCAAAGTTGAAAGATGATGGTAGCAAATACACGGACTGGGTCCGTAACTTGAGGACTATCCTCATTGCTGGACAGAAGAATTACGTCCTGGAAGCACCGCTAGGTGCCAAACCCGCTGCAGGAGCAACGCCAGATGTTATAAACGTCTGGCAGAGCAAAGCTGATGACTACTCAATAGTTCAGTGTGTCATGCTTTACTGCTTAGAACCGGGACTTCAACGACGTTTTGAACGTCATGGAGCATATGAGATGTTCCAGGAGTTGAAATTAATATTTCAAGAAAATGCCCGGATTGAGAGATATGAAGTCTCCAATAAGTTCTACAGCTGCAAGATGGAGGAAAATAGTTGTGTCAGTGAGCATATACTCAAAATGTCTGGGTATAAAAATCACTTGATTCAACGGGGAGTTAATCTTTCGGATGATAGTGTCATTGACAGAATTCTTCAATCACTGCCACCAAGCTACAAGAGATTGGTGATGAACTATAATATGCAAGGGATGGATAAGACAATTCCCGAGCTCTTCACGATGCTAAAGGCTGCGGAGGTAGAAATCAAGAAGGAGCATCAAGTGTTGATGGTCAACAAGACCAACAGTTTCAAGAAAAAAGGTAAAGGGAAGAAGGGGATGAAAGTGCGTTATATCGACTAGAGGGGGGGTGAATAGGCGATTTTTGTGGAAGTCTTCAAAACGTGGAAGTTTCGAAGACAAACAATAGAAATAAACCTATTACCATGCAGCGGAAGGTAGACTACACTAGGCAAACCATAGTCAAGTATTCAATGAAGTGAAAGCACAATAACTAATAGCAGCTAGGTAGTAAGGATTAGGTAGGAAGATATTATGAAGCCAATCAGAACAAGCAGTCACTCAGTGAAGACAAGAGATAGTGCAATCATACAATGACTTCACAAGGACCAACAGTAAGTAAAGGGAAGAGAAGGATGAAACCAGTGACTCGTTGAAGACAATGATTTGTTGGACTAGTTCCAGTTGCTATGACAACTATACGTCTGGTTAGGGCGGCTAGGTATTTAAACCTGAGGACACACAGTCCCGGACACCCAGTCCTGAACACGCAGCTCAGGACACCCAGTCCTCACCGTATTCCCCTTGAGCTAAGGTCACACAGACCTCGCCCAATCACTCTGGTAAGTCTTCAAGGTAGACTCCCAAACCTTCAGAGACTTTGTTCACCGGCGATCCACAATGGCTCTTGGATGCTCAGAACGCGACGCCTAACCGGCTGGAGGATTCACAGTCCTCAAGTGTAATAAGTCTTCAGATCACACAGACAGGAAGACTTAAGTGATGCCTAACACTCTTTGGCTCTGGGTGGTTAGGGCTTTATCCTCGCAAGGAATTCTCTCTCAAAGGCTTCAAGGTGGGTTGCTCTCAAACGACAAAAGCCGTACTCTAACTCTGAGCAGCCAACCGTTTATGGTTGTAGGGGGTGGGCTATTTATAGCCACTAGGCAACCCGACCTGATTTGTCCGAAATGACCCTGGGTCACTAAGGAACTGACACGTGTTCCAACGGTCAGATTTCAAACACACATGGCAACTTTACTTGGGCTACAAGCAAAGCTGACTTGTCCGACTCTGGACAAGATTTGCTCTCATAGTCTTCACTCGAAGACATAGGTTTTGGTTAAGCATCACTTCAGTCATTCTGACTGGTTCTCTTGGACCCCACTTAACAGTACGGTGGTTCCTATGACTCAACAAAGAAGAAAAAGAACTACGAAAGATCTAAGTCTTCAAGCTCCATAGGCTTCATGCGATGTCTTCTCTTGTCATAGTCTTCAATGTGAATATCTTCACATACCACCTTTGACATCAATGTCTTCATACATTTTTAGGGGTCATCTCTGGTAGGAAAACCGAATCAATGAGGGACTTCTACCTGTGTTATCCTGCAATTCTCACAAACACATTAGTCCCTCAACTAGGTTTGTCGTCAATACTCCAAAACCAACTAGGGGTGGCACTAGATGCACTTACAATCTCCCCCTTTTTGGTGATTGATGACAAACTAGTTGAAGTTTTCAACGGGGAATATAATATGTGAAATTGTAAAAGGATAAGGAATTGTCTTCATAAGCTGCAAGGGCTCCCCCTGAAGATGTGCATATAAGTAATTTGCTTTTGGAATGCAAATGCACATGGCAGGTTGTACTTGTGGAGATCCTCTTCAACTTATGATGACAATTCATTATGCATGTGAAGGTATGTGAAGATAATGACATGCATAATGGAAAATGGACGTCTGCAAAATGATCTAAGTCGGAATTTATCGTCGCACATGCGGAATTTATCATTGCATCGCAAAGTAGCAAATAAGTAGCAGACGACCATCGAGTTTAAGTGTTACGACTCAAAGAACCAAACGTATCAAAACGAGAGTTGTAAACACTAGGCAAAATATAAAGCAACCGCCCATAGGGACCCGCTTGAAGACTATCAAACTCATATGCTTCTCCCCCTTTTGTCAGTAAGGACCAAAAAGGTTTGAAGACATTGAGCATCTACTCGTTCCCATGAAGAGTAGGTGAAGCAGCAGGGTCGTCGGTGGTGTTCGGCGGTGTAGAAGAACTTGGAGCAGTGTCGAAGCATGCTGAAGGAGGTGGCGGTGAAGTAGCATCGTCTTCGTCCTCGATCACTCTGGCATTCACAGTTGCCGCAGAGGAAGAGAACTCAGAGTCTTCAAGAGATGGAGTTCGTCGCAGCACTGCCCTTCGAGGAGGTGTGGAGTCAAACTTGAAGCGTCAGCCCTTTCCATGTGCGTCGAGAGGTTTCATGGGCAACAAAGGCATTCTTGGTGGCAAGATTGCGAATGCGGTTGACATCCACCAAGAGGCTTTGCATTTGGCGCTTCAGCCAGTCATGATGCCTATCCTGTTTCTGATGAAGAGCCACCAGAAGCTCTCGGTCATTGAGAACACGAGTGCGCTTCTTGGGTCGTTGGGCAATTGTGCTTTCGGTGGCTTCAGTAAGGGCAGGATGTGGTGCACGTGTAGTTCCAGCCAAAGGATAAACACGAGTGACTGCTTCAACTCCTTCAATGTTCTGAGAGAAACTTTGATGCTCCGCATTCTGAAGACTAAGAGGCTCCTTGGCAGGCTCAGGATAAATGGCTTCAACGGACATATCCACATCAGGCAGAAAGATCCGATGATTGCGAGCAGATGGCTGATATGAGATAGCGGAGTGGAGTTTAATCAGCCGCATTATCCATGGAGCGTAGAACTTCAAGCCAAAAAGATCAGAGCCTGATGCAGCAAGTTGGCGGATGAAGAAGTCTTGTGCATTGAAGCATTTGCCATGAAGAATATAGAAGACCAAAGTCTTCATTGCACCTTCCAGCTTGGCATGTGGGAGAATGTCCTTTGATGGGCCAGAGAGTTCGCCTTATGATGTGATAAATAGTCCTTGGCAGATACTCAAGGTCTTCAACAAAGAACTCCTTAGGATATGCAGCATCTTGTGGCAAGGGCTTCATCATACTGAGCATCTGACTCATGTTTGGTTCAGGCTTCTGAAAGATGCTCTCCATAGCTTCACTGTGAAGCTGACAGCCAGGTTCGTAGAGATCGCCAGGAGTGGGCAGACCAGTGAGCTCAATGATATCAAAGGCTTTGGCTTCGTGATGAACATTTCCTGTCATCCACTCCAGGACCCAAGTCTTCGGATCTCTGTTGTACCCACGGATGTGAAGTGTGGCATAGAATTGGAGCAGCAACTCTTCATTCCAGTGCTCTTGGTCGGTGACAAACGGCAACAATCCAACCTCTTTGAAGCAATCCAGAGCTTCTTCCAGACAGGGCAGACCAGCTATTGCTTCGGTGTCAAGACGCTTATGTGGGAAGATGCGACCTTGATTGTACAGAATGCAGGAGTAATAGCTTCGCTGCGGATAGCTCCAGAACCGATCAGAAGATATTCTTTCCCTTGAGTAGGGGTTCTTGGAGCTATTGAAGAAAGTGTTGTCTGCTTTGAAGCCGTTGACATTGAAGGATCCAGGTGCTGATGCAGGACCTGGAAACCTAGGCAACCTTGGAATTGGCTTCTGTACCTGAGGCCTATGCTCAACATGATAGTCAAACTGAGGACCAGCAGCAGGCGCAGGAACAGGAGCAGTAGCATTTGCTTCACTGACTTCTGGTGCTTGGGTTGGTGGAGGCTCCACATTTGCTTTAGCCATGACAGCGTCAGTGGCTTCATTGGTGTTGGTGGTGGCAGCCTCAAGATTTTCAACCTCCACTTGTTGAGCTGGAGGGTCTGTCATAGTCACGTTCTCCTCGAGAACATCTTCTTGGTGAGACGGGGGTGTAGCAACTATTGGGGTTTCTTCTTCATTGGCTGATGCAGCCGGAATGTCTTTAGCAACTTTAGCTTCAGACTCGGAGACTGGAGGCCTTGGTCCTTTGCGAAGCCTGCGTAACGCTGGCGACGCTTGTGGAGTTGGAGTTGGCTGGGCCTCAAAGTCATCTTCCTCTTGCGCTTGTGGGTGATCAGCCCATGATGCATCCTGAGCAATTGGCGTCAGAGGACGACCAATGCTGATGAGTTCGCTGTGCGTAAGCACAGGCGATGATACCTGTTGGTGCTCGATCTGAGGAAGAACTGCATCATCTTCAACATGGTCATGGTGACCAATGTCTTTAGCAGCGGTGGGATCAGCTGCTGGAGAGTCTTCAGCTTCATGAGCCCCTGTGGAAGCAGGCTCATGGACAGTCAGCTGGCGCTCTTGGTGTTCAGCGGCAGGGCGAACCATGGAGATGGGTTCAACAATTAAGGGCTCTGTGGGAGCAGCCCGTTCCTTCTTGGTCTTCCTCTTCTTCTTGGAGGGAGCAGCATCAGAGGCTTCAGAATGTTTCCTCTTTCGGGCTTCAGCCTCAGCAGTCCTTGTCTTCTTCAGTTCTGAAGCGGTAGACCTGGCTTTTGGCTTCGAGCCAGTCATGCTAGTTGGGAAGACAATGGGATCTGCTTCCTGCCTTGGTGCGTCGGGTTCGGCCATAGCGGGCTTCTTCTTCTTCTGCTTTGCAGCCATCCTGGGGTCGATGCCAGGACGACCAAGGGCCTTGCGCTTCTCAGCCTCATTGTAGGCTTGCACACTCTTGTCAGCCAGGACCTTCATGCGCTCACGAGAACCCTGAGCTTCTGCATGTTTCTTGAGAAAGACTTCTTTGAGCTCGTGCAGCATGATCTTGAAGTTCTTCACCTCTTGCACGCTGAGCTTGGCCATATGCTTCTTGAACTGAGCTTTCTCAAAGTCAATCTTCTGCTTCAGTTCAACAATGCGCTGGGCGATAGCTAACTCTGAAGCAATGGCGCCATGGAAGGCGACACTGAGGCCAATTGGGAGTTGCAGATCTTCGAAGCTGAGGTTGGGCGTGTCAAACCACTCATCAATGAAGTTGTGTATGATTGCCACATCAAAGAGAGGCAGATCATTGAAGATTTCTGCTTCTTCCTTGCTCTTGATCAGTTGCTCAAGAGCGTCATCTGCAAGATCTTCATCACTGGACAGATCGATGGCATCGTTACGCAGAATAGCAGCAGCTGTCAGCTCTTGGCCAGTGTGTGGCAGAGGCATCTTGACTTTCTGGGGCTTGGAGATGCGTGACAAATCTTCAGACTGCACACTGTCTTCAGGAGGTGTAGTAGCCAGTGGCTTCGCCCATGAGATTTTTGGTGCAGAGGCAGGCTTTGAAGCTTTAGGCTGCTTCAACTTCTTTGGCTTCGGCGCTGCAGGCGCTTCATCTAATTCAGCGTCATCTGCAGGCTCATTCACGGCTGTCCCTTGAACTATGATGTGAGTGATGAGACCCTCTAAGTTGTAGAAGGGCCCAACAAGATTGGGTTCAGCTTCGCGGGTCCCATCGGCACGGGGAGCAGAGGGACCAGGGTTGAAGTCTAATCCCAAAGACTTCTTGTTCTGCTTCGCCGAATTCTGGGCAAACTGGAAGTTGCGCTTGAACAGATTGTCGTCACGACACCATAGCAGTGACGATGGGTCAGCATCCGCAGGCTGTGGTCCACGGACCATGCAGGGATAGAAGCCTTGTTCAATGGCTTCATCTCTGGACCTGGGTTGAAGATTTTTGTAGAGGATGTCTCCCCATAGTCGCTTGATGGCATTCTTCTCAGCATATTCCTTTGTCACAAACCTGTACTTGAACCACTGTTCTGCCCAATATCGTCGAATCCATTGGATTCGTGTCTTGCGCTGATTGTAATCCTCTTCAGGATCTGTCTTGTACAGCTCTGAGAGGTCATCGGGCAGATCTCTTGATGTTTCTCCTCGACGCTTTCTGCCACCCTTCCTTGCTGATTTCTCTGAAGCCATGAACTTTAAACTGAATGGCTTCAATACGTTCAAAGGCTTCAAAGGCTTTCGCTTGCTGGACAAACAGGAACTGGCTTCGGGAGAATTTATGTGATACTGTAAGAATTCTGCAAATGAATGCAGACTATGAGAACCAAGGGATTCTCCCACGGACATGTACATGTGACAGCATTAAGGTGCGAGGGAAGGGGAAGAGGTCATATGCATTCTTAGAAGATTTTGAAGATAAATCAGTTTAGAAGACATTGACCTCATCGTGCGAAGACATTCACTCATAGATAGGGAGTTGGTTCCAGATTTGTACGAATCCACGGATCAGTACAAGTGAGAAATCTAACTACTTTGTGAAGCATAAGTGAATATACTGGGCATATTATGAGATGCAGTAAGAAGTGGATCCAACATGTGTGAACAAAAACCACTTGTGGTAGAAAGTGACGAATCTATAGGATCAAAGGGGCCATAAAAAGGAAGTTTTATTTACCACACGTAGAACTGCTAGACGGAGTGGAAGAGGAGGCCGAGCAGTCCGATCGTCCGTGCCCTAACTTGGCGACGGAGGACACCTATGGCGACGGCGGAGAAGACGATGTCCGCGGTCGGCGTTAAGACGGCGTCAGAGAGGTTGCGGCAGCTAAGCGCTTCGTCGTCGGCGTCGTCGAGGGCTAGCGGTGGTGCTAGGGTTCGTGCGAGAGTGGAAGAAGAGATAATGACTGTGGTGTGGCGTGTATTTATAGGGACAAGGGCGGCTCAGTGTTATTACACAGGTGCCCCTGGCGATTCACATCTGTGGAACACGTGGCCATCATGCAGCATGTCGAAGGTTGTTCCACGTCCCACGCATGCCTGGATTGTCGGGGGGTCGTTCCCACTTCTCCGGGTTTCAGGTGAAGGAATTAGCATTGAAAGTGGACTTAATGTTTGTCTCTGTATCTTCTGCTGACAAGGACGCAGAGAAGACATTTGACAGCATATGACTTGGAGAGATAGAGTTTGAGATAGAAAGCATAGAGAGGTTAGGGTCCGACCACATTCACTTAGTTCAAAAGATTCAACAAGAAGACATAGCTATAAGTGAATGCTGTAGAGGACAGAACACTAGTATATATATATATATATATAATCAACATAGTGAAGATAATCATGAAGACATGTTGAGATTGAAGCCAAACCAAATGTGAATATATAGCAAATGTAACGCCATGAGTGAAACACTTCAAACAGAACATTTGGTGTTGGCGTGACCCACCGTATAGGAAGTATTAGACCCAGACACGGCGCACAATTATCGTGGCGCTTTGAAGTCAAATTCCTCATTAATGTATTCACACTTAGAATGCATGTCTTCATTGATTGAAGATATACTTCACTTCGTGTGTTGCACATCTAAGTCATCAATATGCATAAGTGTTAGGATGTGTGCCTGATCATAGGACATTTGAGGATTCCAAGATATTTAGCTCACACCGTAACTTGCAAAATCTTTTCTCATCCAAGGGCTTGGTGAAGATATCTGTCAATTGCTCTTCAGTGTTGACGTGTATGATATCAATATCTTCCTTCACAACATGATCTCTGAGAAAGTGATGACGAATCTCAATGTGCTTTGTCTTCGAGTGCTGAACTGGGTTGTTGGCAATCTTGATGGTGCTTTCGTTATCGCAGTAGAGTGGCACTTGCTTCAGATGAATGCCATAGTATTTGAGTGTTTGCTTCATCCACAGAAGCTGAGCGCAGCAAGATCCAGCAGCAATGTATTCAGATTCAGCAGTGGAGAGAGATACACAGTTCTGCTTCTTTGAAGACCAACATACAAGTGATCGTCCCAGAAAGTGACATGTGCCTGATGTAGACTTGCGATCCACCTTGTCACCAGTATAGTCAGCATATGAGAATCCAACTGGATCAAACTCTGAGCCCTTTGGATACCATAATCCTAGTGTTGGGGTGTAAGCCAAATATCGAAGAATTCGCTTCACAGCTAAGTGATGCGATTCCTTTGGTGCCGCTTGGAATCGAACACAGATGCAAACACTAAGCATAATATCTGGCCTAGATGCACATAAATAAAGTAAGGAACCAATCATGGAGCGGTATACCTTTTGATCAAACTCTTTACCATTATCGTCGGGACCCAGATGATGTTTGGCTGGCATTGGCGTCGTGAAGCCTTTGCAGTCTTGCATACCGCAAAACTGGATGCACTTCGTGTACAAAATGGACAATCTGTTTCGAAGTATCAGGGTTTCGGACGAAAACTCATCCGTTACAAAGGCATTTCATTTTTAAATAACTTAAGCATTACCAAAATGAATATAATGATAAAACACACTAATATTAAACATAAGAAAAAAGAATCACTGGAAAATGTATTTTTAAAGTTAAGTTATTCACAAACTAGTGATTCACACAAATTTCAAATAATTCAAAATTTAAACTATTCAAATTTAAAAACTACCGGCACTAACTGAAAGTTTCTAAAAACTATCAAAAATATTCACAAAGAAACTCTAAATACAGCAAAAAACAACTAAAAATAAATAAAACAAAATAAATAAAGCAGAAAAGAAAAAACTAAATGAAAAAAGCCCACCTACCGGGGAACAGCGGCCTGCATACGACTAGAAACCCAACCTGTTGTTGGGCCAGGATGCAGGCCCGCAAGCCCAATAGGCCCCACGGGGCAGAGTAGCAGAGGTAGGCCCAGAAGGCCTGCTTTAGAGAGGAGCTCGAGACAGCAGCGGCGGCGGGGCTTATAAGCAGGTGTGAGCGCCCTTCGGCTAGCAGGTGGGACTAAACTTCTGCGCCCCTCGCCTGGCAGCGCACCCCCTTTAGTACCGGGTCGTGGAACCAACCGGTACTAAAGGGGGGGGCCTTTAGTACCGGTTGGAGCCAGGAACCGGTACTAAAGGGGGGTGCTTCCCCCCGCTTGGCCTGGCCAAAACAGGCCTTTAGTACCGGTTGGTGGCTCCAACCGGTACTAAAGGTGTCCCCTATATAAGAAACACTTCGAAAATTTTCAGTTTCTCATCTCCCACTTCTCTCTGCCACCGCCCCGTCCCGCGCCGTCGCCACCCCCGTTGCGCCGTCCCCGTCGACTCCGCGACGCCCCCGTCCTCGTCGCGTCGCCCCCGTCGACTCCGCGGCACCCCCGTCGCCGTCCCGGTCGCCGATCCCCTCGCTTCGCCGTCGCCGTCGCCTTTGGATCGACCTCGCCTCGCCGTCGCCGTCGCCTCGACCTTGCCCGCGCGCACTGTGAGCCCCTCCCCTGGCCCCTCCCCTCCCTCCAATCGATCGTAGCGCACACCGGCGCCGGCGCCGGCGCCAACCGTAGCGCGCACACACGCGCGCGCGCACACACACACTACATGCACACACACACACACACACACACACACACACACACACTAGACGCGCACACACACAATTTTTCTGTTTTTAGCTTTTAGTTTTTTCTGTTTTTCTGTTTTTCATACAAAGTTTTAGATGAATTAATTAATTAGATTAGATTAATGTCAAATAGTATGTAGAAATGTTAGTTATAATATATATATTGTCAAATGTTATAGAAATGTTAGTTATATAGAAATGTTAGAAATTTTGGAAATGTTAGTTTTAGCTAGCTAGATGAATTAGATTAATTTCAAATTGTTAGACGATGATCGATGTTTTTTTAGTTTCTTATATTTTTAGTTATAAAATTTAGAATTTGCATATATGAAATCATCACAATCCATCATTTAAAAAATGTTACTTTACTTTTGCGGCATATAGTATTTTGTTGTCGACGATGCCCGGCCCGCATCCTCGCTGTCGACACGTCCGCGATGACGTCCTGCTTCAGAGGACCCATGTCCGGGACTGGGCTCCGCCGAGCTGGCACTGGGAGGTGCTACCTTCAGGGGCGCGACGCTTGATGAGGAACCCGGCCCCGGGTCCCGTCGTCGACCCTCATCTCCTTTGGTGGCATTCGCGTGGGCCACTTTTGGTGCGGAGGGAGCCGGCCCCACCGGAGGTGGTACGTCGCCGTGTCAGGGAGGAGGACGAGCACGTCCATCGCTACATGGCTGCTATGGACGTCAGGTTCTACAATACCTGGCAGGTTCTTTGGGGAGATCACCCGAGTTATGATCCAGTGATGGTTCCTTCTCTTTGGGTGGCCACCACCCGCACCTCAGGAACCGCGAGTGGCCTAGATTACTCTGTAGTATTCGATCTTTATTAGCTTGCTAGCTAGCTAGCTAGCGATGTATTCAATATTATATCTATTATTCAAGACGATGTATTCGAGATTATATCTATTATTCGAGATTATACTATATTGTTTTATATTTCTTTTGGCATAGTTAAATAAAAGCTATGGCGGACAATACCGACAGAGAGAGAGAACAGACCATGTTCGATATCATACGCGGGCCAGATGACGATCAGAATGAAGAAGATTTTGACGGCTCCGAATTTCTAAACAACACCGGAGAGGGTGATATGATATTCGATCGTGACGACCGAGAAGATGAAGTCATGAACTACGACGAAGAACATGTTGATCCTGAAACAACAAACACCGGCGAGGTATATATATTTATATAAGCAGGAATCTGGTGATCATCACATGTTTTAAATGAGTTGAAGATATATAACGAATCGATCTTTCTTCTTTCAGCCATCCGGATTGAGCAAATCTTCAGGCAAAAGGACAAAACGAGGCCCGAACAAAAAGTTGAAGGAGGGCATAAAGTACAATATCGAGGCATTCAAACCTAATGGAGAACCATTAGCGCCTAAGAAGATTGCAGACAAGTTCGTTCGTCAGTGCGGAGTTCTTGTGAAGGACCAACTCCCGATCTCCCTTCAAGAATGGAGAAAGCCAGCAAATCCATGTCCAGATGTTACTTTTGTCGACGAGAATCAAAAAAATCTGCTTTGGGATGCTCTCATGGAACATTTCACCCTACCAGATAATTTCACACAAGCAGATGTGCGGAAAGTCAAGGATGCTGCTTTTAGGAAGATGGCGGTTGCATTCAAGAACCACAAGAGAATGACGTGGGAGAAGTATGTCAAGTGAGGAAGGAAGACTCCAGTATTCAAGGGGATACTAGAGAATCAAAGTGCTCATTGGGACGATTTCGTGAAATTCAAGGATTCAGAATTAGCTAAGGAACGGTCGAGAATAAACAAGAAGAATGCCGAAAAAAAGGATAAGTTCCATAAGCTGGGGCCAGGTGGCTACGCGGTGGCAATGCCTAAGTGGGATAAGTCTGAGAAAGAGATGGAGGATGCAGGTGTCACTCTGGTTACTACGAGCTGCCCCCCAGGTGCAGGACTTGGTTCTATGCGCATGGGGGGGAGTTGGACCCGAAGACAGGCAATGTTTCGATGAAGGCATGTCTGAACGGAGCTGGCGATGCGCTACTTGTTGCAATAGAAGAGGCTCGATCGGGGGTGTTCCAGCCCAACAGAGAGAACGACGAGCTTACGTGTGCCTTGGGAAATCCTGAACACCCGGGAAGAACACGAGGCAAGGGCACTCTTCCGTGGTATGAGGGGTTTTCGGACTGGAACGCCGACTACAGAACCCGTGCGAGAAAGAAGATTGCGGAGGAGAAGAAGAGGAAGATGGAGGAGGAGCAGAGGAAGCGGGACTATGAACGCCTTCAAGGCCTAGAAGCAAGTCAAGCGGAATTGGCAGCTAAATTCCAGCGGCAGCAGGAGCAGATCGACTCACTTAGCCAGCAAAGGGGGTCTCAGCATCTGCAGCAGCTAGCGGATGATCCAGCATTGGATACCACCGCCCCATCCATGCCGAGAAGCAGCGTGGGTTCCACCCCGGGCGACGCAGTAGTGCTGGATAGATACCCCGTGGATGACATCACGGAGAACACTAACTGCGAGCTACACTTCAAAATGAAGAACATATCCATGAAGGTGGCGGACGCCGTTGCTTTTTCAAATTCCCCCGAGGCAACCTTCCATTGCAACCCGATTCCAGCGGGCTATGCTCGTGTCTTGGTTGATGAGGTGGTGGACCCATATTCGGAGCTACAGCTTGACATTCCTGGAGGTGACGACGAGCACACATTGGGAGAGGCCATACATCGTGTCATCCTATGGAGAAAGGATTGCATCATCTTTCGAAGGCCACCGACACCGCGTCACCCGACTCCTCGTCGAAGTCCGCCACCGAGTCAGCAGACTCCCGCTCCTCCAAGTCCACCAACGCGTGAGGCCACTCCTCCTCCTCCAAGTCCGGCAAAGTGTCAGGCCACTCCTCCTCCAAGTCCGACACAGCGTCAGACGTCCACTCCTCCTCCAAGTCCGGCACAACCTCAGGCCACTGCAAGTCCGGCACAGCTTCAGGCCACTCCTCCTCGTCCAACTCAGCCCCGTCAGCCGTCTCCGCCGCCTCAGCAGTCGCAGAAGAGACACCCCGCAGCTATGGTGCGTAGCGGTACGAGTCGAGGTCATAGTACAGGAAGTACAGGCGGAGGCAAGCGATATAAATATGGTCCAAACCTCACTACTCCTCTTCCTGTGAGGGCTTACGACAGGACCGAGGAGCAAACCAATGCCATAGTGCAGGCAGAAGTCGACGCCCATTTTGGACCGAAACCGCCACCGCCGCCAAGGGAGAAAGTGCCTGTGGAAGTAGTTGACCACTTCATTCGTATGGCTCAACCACCAGCTCCTAAGCCTGTTGACTCAGACTATGAGCGCCACATCAGGAAGTTACATCGACGACGTCTACAGAAGGAGGCGAGCTCGAGCTCGAGCAAACAACAAGCAGCTGTCAAAAAATGCGGGAAAACCGTTGCCCAGCTGGGAAAACAGGCGGCGCAATCGACCCCCCCCCGCTTGTTGTGCCGCCAACAACACGTGACAGTACGCGCGCCCAATATTATTGTGGCCAAACAGTTTACGTTCCCGAGGTGGGCGATGTGGTAATAACCCAGGAGCATATAATGCAGGCTGAAGAACTCAAGATCACTGTTGGACAACTCCTCGAGATCGAGGACATGCCTGGGATTACAGAGGAGGAAATAAAACGGAAATATGTCCGGGGCCAACCTTTGGTCGAGCCAGAAGATGTCAACAAGCTCCCAACGAGAATGTATGAATTGCATCAATGGTACATGGACATTACCAAGAGATCCAATCGAGAGTCCCTCATGGTGAATGTCAAGAAGGATGATTACTACCATGAGAAAGCTTGTGGCCGTTGAGTATCCTGAACTGTTTCAGTTATACAATCAAGACGCACTCGACAAATCTATCGTCAGTTGCTATTGTCTGTAAGTGATTTCTTTCTGTAATTTAAGTCTCAAGCTAGCTGTAGTGATCCTTTTGATCAATCATTACCTGTAATTATCCTCACTATATTCTTTTCTGTGGTATTATGCAGGATGAAGATGTATGAAATGAGAAAAGGTGGACGCTATGGCATTGGGTTCATTGACCCAAACACCGTTAATGAATACACATGGAAAATGAACAAGCATCAAGAAAAAGAGGTAGAGGACAGCATGCTAGAGTTCTTGAAGCGCCTCAAATACAATGAAGATATACTACTTCCTTACAACTTCCAGTGAGTCACACTTTCTTGTACTACAAATTCTCTGTTTTTGCCTACTAGCTAGCTACATGTTTTTGCTTACATATGCCCGCTTAATTAAGACATGCAAACGTGTGTGCATGCAGATTTCACTGGATCTTGTGTATCATTAAAGTTGACGCCGGAACAGTTGAAATACTGGACTCGCTACTCAAAGCAAATAGTGACTATAACATCTTGTTTGGGATAGTCAACAGGTAATTTCAATCATTATTAACTATATATCTCGGCCTATTTAGTTCGTCATTAATTTCATGATATGAACTATTTAATAACCCCTTTATTCATTTTCTTTGTCGGCGGGCAGGGCTTGGGCAAGGTTCATCAGCGTCACGGAAGGCGAATGGAAACCAAAGCTGAAATGGTTTCGATCCAAGGTAAGTAATTAAGTAGTACTAGCTAGCTAGCTAGCTGCCATCTCTTTAATTATCATGCTTGATTAATTATTATCTGATCAAATTAAATTCCATTCTCGTAATAAAGGCCCTGAAGCAGGCGCAGGGGACTGATCTGTGTGCATTCTGCGTTTGCGAGAACATTCGCATGATGGCGTCCGAAAGGAGCAGATCTCAAAGACAGGAATGGGTACGCTTGTCAGAACACTATTCACAATTTTTACACCATTATCGATATCTAGTCACACAACTAATACACATGCATATTGATCTCCTTCTTAACAGTTCAAAGAGGTGCGGGACAAGCTCCTACCAACGGAGCATGTAGAAGCACTTCAAGAGGAAATAGCGGGATTTTTGCTCGACCAGGTCATAAATCCGAAGGGAGAATACTATTACCCGCTACCGCCCCCATGAACCACTTCCAATTGTCATCGTGCTCCGAAGGCACCAATTAGGCTAATGCCACTGGCTCCGAAGGCAACATGCATATGTAGGAGAAATTGTATATAGCTATACATGTGTGTATGTGTAAATTAATATGGTGGTTTGTGAGACATTGATGATATATATATATGATTGGTTCTACTAGAAATTCTATATATATATATATATATATATATATATATATATATGCATAACGTGTACAATGTGTAGTACCGTAAAATACCAGCAAACGAAAAAGAATTAAAATGGAAAACACAAAATTAAATGAAAAAGAAATCATAAAACCAAAATCCCCACAACCATTTAGTACCGGTTGGTGTTACCAACCGGTACTAAAGGGCTCCCAGCCCCCGGAGCTGGCTCGTGCCACGTGGATCCCCTTTAGCACCGGTTCGTGCTGAACCGGTACTAAAGGGGGGGGGGCTTTAGTGCCGAAACTTTAGTGCCGGTTCCATAACCGGCACTAAAGGCCTTTACGAACCGGTGCTAATGGTCCGTTTTCTACTAGTGATATTCAAGGAATTCATACTAACAACATTGCAATCATGCTCATCATTCAAATATTTAGTGCCAAACATTTTATAGACTTCTTCTTCTAGCACTTGAGCACAATTTTCCTTTCCATCATACTTACGAAAGATATTAAAAAGGTGAAGCGTATGAGACAAACTCAATTCCATTTTTTATAGTTTTCTTTTATAAACTAAACTAGTGATAAAACAAGAAACTAAAAGGCTCGATTGCAAGATCTAAAGATATACCTTCAAGCACTCACCTCCCCAGCAACGGCGCCAGAAAAGAGCTTGATGTCTACTACACAACCTTCTTCTTGTAGACGTTGTTGGGCCTCCAAGTGCAGTGGTTTGTAGGACAGTAGCAAATTTCCCTCAAGTGGGTGACCTAAGGTTTATCAATCCGTAGGAGGCGTAGGATGAAGATGGTCTCTCTCAAGCAATCCTGCAACCAAATAACAAAGAGTCTCTTGTGTCCCCAACACACCAAATACAATGGTAAATTGTATAGGTGCACTAGTTCGGCGAAGAGATGGTGATACAAGTGGTATATGGATAGTAGATAAAGGTATTTGTAATCTGAAATTATAAAAACAGAAAGGTAACAAGTGATAAAAGTGAGCGTAAACGGTATTGCAATGATAGGAAATAAGGCCTAGGGTTCATACTTTCGCTAGTGTAAGTTCCCTCAACAATACTAACATAATTGGATCACATAACTATCCCTCAACATGCAACAAAGAGGCACTCCAAAGTCACTAATAGCGGAGAACGAACGAAGAGATTATGGTAGGGTACGAAACCACCTCAAACTTATTCTTTCCAATCAATCTGTTGGGCTATTCCTATAGGTGTCACAAATAGCCCTAGATTTTGTACTAGAATAACACCTTAAGACATAAATCAACCAAAACCCTAATGTCACCTAGATACTCCAATGTTAGCTCAAGTATCCGTGGGTATGATTATACGATATGCATCACACAATCTCAGATTCATCTATTCAACCAACACACAGAACCTCAAAGAGTGCCCCAAAGTTCCTACCGGAGAATCACGACGAAAACGTGTGCCAACCCCTATGCATAGGTTCATGGGCGGAACCCGCAAGTTGATCACCAAAACATACATCAAATTAATCACGTGATATCCCATTGTCACCATAGATATCCACGGCAAGACATACATCAAGTGTTCTCAAATCTTTAAAGACTCAATCCGATAAGATTACTTAAAAGGGGAAACTCAATTCATTACAAGAGAGTAGAGGGGGAGGAGAAACATAAGATCCAACTATAATAGCAAAGCTCGCGATACATCAAGATCGTGCCAAATCAAGAACACGAGAGAGAGAGAGATCAAACACATAGCTACTGGTACATATCCTCAGCCCCGAGGGAGAACTACTCCCTCCTCGTCATGGAGAGCACTGGGATGATGAAGATGGCCACCAGAGAAGGATTGCCCCCTCCGGAAGGGTGCCGGAACGGGTCTAGATTGGCTTTCGGTGGCTACGGAGGCTTCTGGTGGCGGAACACCCGATCTAATCTCTGTTCTAGAAGTTTTAGGGTACGGCGATATATATGGGTGCAGGAAGTACGTCGGAGGAGCCACGGGGGCCCCACGAGGCAGGGGGCGCGCCCACCACCCTCGTGAGCACCTCCCGTATCTCCTGACGTGGAGTCCAAGTCTATCAGGTGGCTTTCGTTTCAAAAATAACTTCTCCAGTTGATTTCGTTCCGTTTCGACTCCGTCTGATATTCCTTTTCATCAAAACACTGAAATAGGCATAAAACAGCAAATCTGGGCTGGCCCTCCGGTTAATAGGTTAGTCCCAAAAATAATATAAAAGTGGAAAATAAAGCCCAATATTGCCCAAAACAGTAGATAATATAGCATGGAGCAATCAAAAATTATAGATACGTTGGAGACGTATCAGCAAGAAAGTTGATGCTCAAGTGAAAAACCCAAGTCTGGATCTAAGCCTGAGACTGAGTGCTTCTATTGCAAAGGGACTGGTCACTGGAAGCAAAACTGCCCGAATTTTTTGGCAGATAAGAAGGATGGCAAGGTGAACAAAGGTATATGTGATCTACATGTTATTGATGTGTACCTTACTAATACTCACAGTAGCACCTGGGTATTTCATACTGGTTCTGTTACTAATATTTGTAACTCGAAACCGGGGCTACGGATTAAGAGAATATTGACTAAGGACGAGGTGACGATGCGAGTGGGAATTGGTTCCAAAGTCGATGTGATCGCGATCGGCACGCTACCTCTACATCTACCTTCGGGATTAAGTTTAGACCTGAATAATTGTTATTTGGTGCCAGCGTTGAGCATGAACATTATAACTGGATCTTGTTTGATGCGAGACGCTTATTCATTTAAATCTGAGAATAATGGTTGTTCTATTTATATGAGTAATATATTTTATGGTCATGCACCCTTGAAGAGTGGTCTATTTTTGATGAATCTCGATAGTAGTGATACACATATTCATAATATTGAAGCTAAAAGATGCAGAGTTGATAATTATAGTGCAACTTATTTGCGGCACTGCCGTTTAGGTCATATTGGTGTAAAGCGCGTGAAGAAACTCCATTCTGATGGACTTTTGGAATCATTTGATTATGAATCACTTGATTATGCCTCATGGGCAAGATGACTAAAACGCCGTTCTCCAAAACTATGGAGCGAGCAATAGATTTGTTGGAAATCATACATACTGATGTGTGTGGTCCGATGAATGTTGAGGCTCGCGGCGGGTATCGTCATTTTCTCACCTTCACAAATGATTTGAGCAGATATGTGTATTTCTACTTGATGAAACATAAGTATGAAACATTTGAAAAGTTCAAAGAATTTCAGAGTGAAGTGGAAAATCGTCGTAACAAGAAAATAAAGTTTTTACGATCTGATCGTGGAGGAGAATATTTGAGTTATGAGTTTGGTCTTTATTTAAAACAATGCGGAATAGTTTTGCAACTCACGCCACCCGGAACACCACAGTGTAATGGTGTGTCTGAACATCGTAATCGCACTTTACTAGATGCGATATATGATGTCTCTTACTGATTTACTGCTATCATTTTGGGGTTATGCTTTAGAGACAGCTGCATTCACATTAAATAGGACACCATCTAAATCCGTTGAGACGGCGCCTTATGAACTGTGGTTTCACAAGAAACCAAAGTTGTCGTTTCTTACAGTTTGGGGCTGCGATGCTTATGTGAAAAAGCTTCAATCTGATAAGGTCGAACCCAAATCGGAGAAATGTGTCTTCATAGGATACCCAAAGGAGACTATTGGGTACAACTTCTATCACAGATCCGAAGGCAAGACATTCATTGCTAAGAATGGATCCTTTCTAGAGAAGGAGTTTCTCTCGAAAGAAGTGAGTGGGAGGAAAGTAGAACTTGATGAGGTAACTGTACCTGCTCCCTTATTGGAAAGTAGTTCATCACAAAAATCTGTTCCTGTGACTCCTACACCAATTAGTGAGGAAGCTAATGATGAATATCATGTAACTTCAGATCAAGTTACCATCGAACCTCGTAGGTCAACTAGAGTAAGATCCTCACTAGAGTGGTACGGTAATCCTATTCTGGAAGTCATGTTACTTGACCATGACGAACCTACGAACTATGAGGAAGCGATGATGAGCCCAGATTCCGCAAAATGGCTTGAGGCCATGAAATCTAAGATGAGATCCATGTATGAGAACAAAGTGTGGACTTTGGTTGACTTGCCCGATAATCGGCAAGCCATCGAGAATAAATGGATCTTCAAGAAGAAGACTGACGCTGACGGTAATGTTACTATCTACAAAGCTCGACTTGTTGCGAAAGGTTTTCGACAAGTTCAAGGAGTTGACTACGATGAGACCTTCTCGCCCTTAGCGATGCTTAAGTGTGTCCGAATCATGTTAGCAATTGCTGCATTTTATGATTATGAAATTTGGCAAATGTACATAAAGACTGCATTCCTGAATGGATTTCTGGAAGAAGAGTTGTATATGATGCAACCTGAAGATTTTATTGATCCAAAGGGAGCTAACAAAGTATGCAAGCTCCAGCGATCCATCTATGGACTGGTGCAAGCATCTCGGAGTTGGAATAAATATTTTGATAGTGTGACCAAAGCATATGGTTTTATACAGACTTTTGGAGAAGCCTATATTTATAAGAAAGTAAGTGGGAGCTCTTTAGCATTTCTAATACTATATGTGGATGACATATTGTTGATTGCAAATGATATAGAATTTCTGGATAGCATAAAAGGATACTTGAATAAGAGTTTTACAATGAAAGACCTCGGTGAAGCTGCTTATATATTGGGCATCAAGATCTATAGAGATAGATCAAGACGCTTAATTGGACTTTCACAAAGCACATACCTTGATAAAGTTTTGAATAAGTTCAAAATTGATCAAGCAAAGAAAGGGTTCTTGCCTGTGTTACAAGGTGTGAAGTTGTGTCAGACTCAATGCCCGACAACTGCAGAAGATAGAGAGAAAATAAAAGATGTTCCCTATGCTTCAGCCATAGGCACTATCATGTACGCAATGTTGTGTACCAGACCTGATGTGTGCCTTCCTATTAGTTTAGCAGGGAGGTACCAAAGTAATATAGGAGTGGATCACTAGACAGCGGTCAAGAACATCCCGAAATACTTGAAAAGGACTAAGGATATGTTTCTCGTTTATGGAGGTGACAAAGAGCTCATCGTAAATGGTTACGTCGATGCAAGCTTTGACACTAATTCGGATGACTCTAAGTCACAAACCGAATACGTGTTTTTATTGAATGGTGGAGCTGTCAGTTGGTGTAGTTCTAAGCAAAGCGACGTGGCGGGATCTACATGTGAAGCGGAGTACATAGCTGCTTCTGAAGCAGCAAATGAAGGAGTTCATATCCGATCTAGGTATCATACCTAGTGCATCGGTTCCAATGAAAATCTTTTGTGATAATACTAGTGCAATTGCCTTGGCAAAGGAATCCAGATTTCATAAAAGAACCAAGCACATCAAGAGATGCTTCAATTCCATTCGCGATCAAGTCAAGGAGTGAGACATAGAGATTTGCAAGATACATACGGATCTGAATGTTATAGACCCGTTGACTAAGCCTCTCTCACGAGCCAAACATGATCAGCACCAAGACTCCATGGGTGTTAGAATCATTAATGTGTAATCTATATTATTGACTCTAGTGCAAGTGGGGGACTGAAGGAAATATGCCCTAGAGGCAATAATAAAGTTGTTACTTATATTTTCTTATACCATGATAATTGTTTATTATTAATGCTAGAATTGTATTAACCGGAAACTTAGTACATGTGTGAATACATAGACAAATAGAGTGTCACTAGTTTGCCTCTACTTGACTAGCTCGTTGAATCGATGATGATTATGTTTCCTAACCATAGACATGAGTTGTCATTTGATTAACGGGATCACATCATTAGAGAATGATGTGATTGACTTGACTCATCCGTTAGCTTAGCACGAGGATCGTTTAGTTTGTTGCTATTGCTTTCTCCATGACTTATAAATGTTCCTATGACTATGAGATTATGCAACTCCTGAATACCGGAGGAACACTTTGTCACTCCGATTGTCGGAGAGGTATCTCTGGGCCCTCTTGGTAATGCACATCACTATAAGCCTTGCAAGCAATGTAACTAATGAGTTAGTTGCGGGATGATGTATTACGGAATGAGTAAAGAGACTTTCCGGTAACGAGATTGAACTAGGTATTGAGATACCGACGATCGAATCTCGGGCAAGTAACATACCGATGACAAAGGGAACAACGTATGTTGTTATGCGGTTTGACCGATAAAGATCTTCGTAGAATATGTAGGAACCAATATGAGCATCCAGGTTCCGCTATTGGTTATTGACCGGAGACGAGTCTCGGTCATGTCTACATAGTATTCGAACCCGTAGGGTCCGCACGCTTAAAGTTCGGTGACGATCGGTAATATGAGTTTATGTGTTTTGATGTAGTGAAGGTAGTTCGGAGTCCCAGATATGATCACAGACATGATGAGGAGTCTCGAAGTGGTCGAGACATAAAGATTGATATATTGGACGCCTATATTTGGACATCAGAATAGTTTCGGGTGAAATCAGGATTTTACCGGAATACCGGGGGGTTACCGGAACCCCCCGGGGGTTAATGGGCCTTGTTGGGCCCTAGTGGAGAGAGAGAGGGGCCGGCCAGGGCAGGGCCGCGCGCCCCTCGCCTTGAGTCCGAATAAGACAAGGAAGGGGGGAGGGCGGCGCCCCGCTTGCCTTTCCCCTCTCCCACTCCTTCGTTCCCCCTCCTAGTGGGACTAGGAAAGGGGAGTCCTACTCCCACTAGGAGGAGGACTCCTCCTCCTGGCGCGCCCTGCTAGGGCCGGCCGGCCTCACCCCTTGCTCCTTTATATACGGGGGCAGTGGGACACCCCAAGACACACAAGTTGATCAGTTGATCTTTTAGCCGTGTGCGGTGTCACCCTCCACCATAATCCACCTCGGTCATATCGTAGCGGTGCTTAGGCGAAGCCCTACATCGGTAGCATCATCATCACCGTGATCACACCGTCGTGCTGATGGAACTCTCCCTCGAAGCTCTGCTAGATCGGAATTCGTGGGACGTCACCGTGCTGAACGTGTGCTGAACTCGGAGGTGCCGTACGTTCAGTACTTGGATCGGTCGGATCGTGAAGACGTACGGCTACATCAACCGTGTTCTCATAATGCTTTCGCTTACGGTCTACAAGGGTACGTGGACGACACCCTCCCCTCTCGTTGCTATGCATCATCATGATCTTGCGTGTGCGTAGGAATTTTTTTTTGAAATTACTGCGTTCCCCAACATCACCAAACATATAGTTCTTCATGGTATCTTCGCGATATTAATATATTTCCTTTGTAAAAAAATACTTGAGTAAATTGATTACAAGATTATTTCTGGAAATATGTAAGGTTGAAAAAAATCAAGTCAAATAATTCATACCAAGCCACATTTGGAGATATGGATCTTTTAAGCGATCAGTGAAATTCAACTTCATTCTGAAACTGCTACTTGAACCATGGCCCGCTTACAATAATTGCAGTTTTGTCGAAACAAGATTAGCGCACATAAATAGTTATTAAGAATATCATATTGTATCACTGTGAAAATACTTATGATTCAGTAAACTGTATAAATAGTTAAGAGATAAGAAATATAAGCGGTGGTTGCTCAACTAACAGCTGACGAGAGAAAGTATGGGGCAACACATGTTGCCCCATTTGATTCTGACAAGGCGTGGTGGCGCATCAACACCACTTTTCGAATCAAATAATATTATCATTACAGAAAAAGAGCAGTCCACTAGCTAATAGCTAGACTAAATGCAGAGCATATCTTCAGCACTGAATCAGCACAATAATTGCAGAAAGAGCAATACATAAATTAGGCTAGTCATAGTGGAGTACGATTCAATTTTTCTTAGTTCTTATATTGCGGAACATGAATGCTATAACATAATGGACACAGGGAGTATAAGCTCACAGTTTATGACACACGACATCTACCGCACGGCATCATCATCGAATCATGCATAGATGGATCACTTCATTACAAAAAAAAACATCTAATCTCTTTTTAGTCCATTATTAGAGTATTTAAGGTATTTATTATTGTTACTTATTATCGTATGTTCCTTTTTATTTGAGGCAGTTGACTTTTAGCGTCATCTTAGATCATCAGTTTTAGATTAGTTCAAATGTGTACAATTTTAAGTCAAATTTCAAATACCCTTAGTGATAAACATAATATAAATAAAACAAGATAAATTGTCAAATGTAACTAAGTAGTGAACTGATTCAAATAGAAGTACGGGAGGAGGGAGTACGGGTAGTAAACTAAATACTGTGCATTGCTCATGATATTTCCAGCCATCGTTTTCCTCTGCAATTATCATCATGCCATGCATGATTTCAAAAAGCAATAAATAGAAGTTAGGTTCGTAACCGAACGGTCGTCTCGATGCCATTAGTGCTAGAAGAAAGTACACAACCATCATCATTCCTACCCCCGACAGCAATGTTTCACCCTTGAGTGACTTCTTTTCGAATATGATAACTACGAGTAGTCACTTTATAGATTGCATTCCTTTTTGGTACAATCAGCCCGATCATCATTTTTGTGGTGCGATTACACGTACATCTGCTTCCCTATATAACGTGCTCCGAGTCGCATGGAGTTCAGCTCACCAAGCGATCACCAGCCATGGAGCTCCTCTTCTTTTGCACAATAGTTCTCATCCTCATTGTCTCATCCGTGTACCTTCTGGGCCTCTTAGCCGACGGTCGTCGCAACCTGCCCCCAGGTCCTCGCTCGCTTCCACTCGTCGGCAACCTCCTCTCACTGGGCGCCCAACCGCACCGCTCCCTCGCGCGCCTCGCGGAGAGCCACGGCCCGATCATGGCGCTCCGTCTAGGCACGGTCACCACCGTGCTCGCCTCCTCCGCAGACGCCGCCCGCGACATCCTCCAGCGCCATGACGCCGCTTTTTCCGGGCGCTTCGTCCTGGACGGTACCCACGTGTCGGCGCACTACACGCACTCCATGGTCTGGCTCCCGGCCAGCAGCCCCCGGTGGCGCGCGCTACGCAAGGTGTGCTCGGGTGAGCTCTTCGCGCTGCACCGCCTCGACATGCACCAGTCCCTGCGCCAGGAGAAGGTGCAGCAACTCGTCTGCCACGTAACACAGCTGGCACGAGAGGGCACCCCTGTTGGCGTTGGCCGCCTGGCCTTTACGACCGCGCTTAACCTGCTCTCCTCCACCATCTTCTCCACCGACTTGGCTGAGCTCGACGACCGCCATGTCAAGCCTTGCGAGTTCAAAGATGTGCTAGCAGAGCTAAACGTGACTGTCGGATTGCCAAACCTATCAGACTTCATCCCTGAATTGGCGTGGCTAGACCTGCAGGGTTTGAGGAGACGCATCGAGGGCTTGTTCCAGCGGCTACATGCCATAATGGACGAGCAGATCGAGCGTCACATGCAGGATCGCGCTGCAGGTGAGTTGGCCAAGAAAAACTTCCTGGACGTGCTACTCGACTACCGCAACACCGACGATGACCAGGGCTTCGAGCGCCAGACTCTTCTCTCATTGCTTTCGGTATCTATCTTTCAAATACTTTATTGAGTATTCCCTCCGTCACGAATTACTTGTTGTGGAAATGGATGTATCTGTATTTTTGTTTTAGGTACATCTATTTTTATTCATTTCTGCGAGAGGTAATTCCGGACGGAGAGAGTAGTATTCCTCCGTGCGTCCTCTCTTTGCAATGTTACCTCACGCTACATGGTTGTTTGGTCATCAGGACTTGTTCAGCGCGGGGACGGATACAAGTTCAGCCACCGTGGAATGGGCGATGGCGGAGCTGCTACTGAATCCATCATCCATGTCGAGAGCTCGTGAAGAGCTCGACGAAGTGATAGGCTCTAAAGAGCAGGTTGAGGAGTCCGACATTGGACAGCTCAAGTACCTCCAAGCCATCGTGAAGGAGACGTTCCGGCTCCATCCCCCGGCGCCGTTCCTGCTGCCGCACGTGGCGGAGACGATGACACAGGTCCGGGGATACACAATTCCCAAGGGCACACGCCTTCTGGTGAACGTGTGGGCCATTGGGCATGACGGCAAGGCATGGCCGGAGCCGGAAAAGTTCATGCCGGAGAGGTTTCTCGAGAAGGAGGTGGACTTCAAGGGCCGAGACTTCGAGTTCCTGCCTTTCGGGTCCGGGAGGAGGATGTGTCCCGGTACGCCGCTGGCCGTTCGCATGGTTCATCTCATGCTCGCGTCCTTGCTGCATCGCTTCCAGTGGAGGCTTCCCGTAGACGTGGAGAAGAAGGGGCTAGACATGGCTGAAAGGCTTGGGGTCAACCTGTCCATGGTTACGCCCCTTGAGGCTATAGCCACGCCAGTTTGAACATAATCATCATCTTCCTCTGCACCTGACCTTGTGGCATGGGAACATCATCAACATGCATGCGTAAATAAGGAGTAACCAAAAGAGTTTGCTTTATACTGCTACTAGTGAAAAAGGTTGTATGGTCTATTCGGTACATGTGCTTGTGTTACCAACTACTCCCTTCGACGAATAAGTGTCATGGTTTTAATTCAAAATAAGGAGTACTCGATCCATAAAGTAATATAGTAAGTGTTTGATCATTAAAGTAATGATCTAAACACTCTTATAATTCTTTACAGAGAAAGTACATAATTATTATTACGAAAAAAAGTTTCCCCCGCTTTGTATTACAAAGCAATCATCCGATACAACCAACGATAGATGCTGGGACGGAAGCAGCACAATCACGTCCAAACAAAAAAAAAGAGAAAAAAGAAAAGAAACAAATGCCGATAATGATGGATCGACAAAAACGACGAAGCCTCGCGACTGCTGCATCCACAGGAAATTGCCCCCCAAGCTCCGAGACTCCGAAGCGCCGGTTGTCGTGGTTCTAAGCCTGACAGTAGAGTGGGGGCTATGTATGGAGAGGCAAGGTCCTAGCTATGGAGAGGTTGTAAACACAAAGGATGTACGAGTTCAGGCCCTTCTCGGAGGAAGTAACAGCCCTACGTCTCGGAGCCCGGAGGCGGTCGAGTGGATTATGAGTATATGAATTACAAGGTGCCGAACCCCTCTGCCTGTGGAGGGGGGTGGCTTATATAGAGTGCGCCAGGACCCCAGCCAGCCCACGTAGGAGAGGGTTTACGGTGAGTTAAGTCTGGGGCGTTACTGGTAACGCTCCACATAAAGTGCTTTTACTATCATAAAGTCTACTTGATTACAGGCCGTTGCAGTGCAGAGTGCCTCTTGACCTTCTGGTGGTCGAGTGAGTCTTCGTGGTCGAGTCCTTCAAGTCAGTCGAGTGTGTCCCTCGTTGGTCGACTGGAAGGCGACTTCTTCTAAGGGTGTCCTTGGGTAAGGTACTTAGATCAGGTCCATGACCCTACCCTAGGTACATAACCCCATCATTAGCCCCCGAATGGATTGAGGCTTCGAGTGAGGAAGGAGTTGATGTCGTTTCCGATTAACCTTTGTGCTCTGGTCGTGCGTTGTCCTGGACCAAAGAATCTCTTCGTCGACAGGGAGCAACTTGCCTTCAGTCGACTCGATCCATTCTATTTTTGCGTCGAGTGATCTTTCGGGCTTCGACGATCTCCGAGCGACGGATCGCCGGAAACACCGCGTCTGACAGACTGATTTGCTGTTCGCGGATTCCGCGGGATGCGAAATTTGGGGACGCGCGCGAAGCGGGGCGGACCGCGGCGTTCGGATGGGACGGGGCATAGACGCCTCGATCTCCGCGCCGCCTTTTTCGCCATGTATCCCGTCTACATAACTGCTCCCAGATATGATTAGATCGACGGGCCCACCTGTCATCCACTCGGAAGGGACCTTATAAATGTGCCCGGCGAGGATTTCTGTGCTGCGCCTCAGCATTCTCTCCCTCTCTCTGCTTCCTTCTTCCCCGCCCAGCGTGCTCGCTCTCGCCCCCGCACCACTTCCCTTCGCGCATCTCGCCGGCGACCATGGCCAAGGAGAAGACGGCGGCGCTGGAGCGTGCAAAGAAGGCGTCGGCGTCGGAGAAGGCGAAGGGGAGATCCACCAGCCGCGGAGGGTCCTCGTCCAGATCCCGCCTGCCGAAGGGCTGGGTCCAAGGAGACTGGATCCAGTCGACCATCACAGAGAATGACCTCCTCGACATGGCCAACGAGGGCTTGATCCCTCACGGAGCTGCGAGGCTTCCGGGGAAGGAGTGGCAGCCCCAGCCAGAAGAGGGTGAGTGTGTGCTTTTGGCCACCCATGTTGATCGTGGGTTTTCCTTGCCGCCGAGTGTTTTCTTCCGTGGCTTCTTGAATTTCTTCGGAGCGCAGCTCCACCACTTTACCCCAAACTCCATTGCCTATCTTGCTGCGTTCGTGTCCATGTGTGAGGGTTTCTTGGGCTGTCGACCGCACTGGGGTTTGTTCAAACATATATTCACGTGTCGCTCTCAGACCGTGAAGAAGGCGAGCCCAGGTGATGAGAGAACCCGAGTCGTCCAAATGTGTGGGGGTCTGGGGATCCAGGTGAGGAATAAGAGCACCTTCCCGCCCATGACTTTTCCCGAGTCGGTCAGAGGCTGGCAGTCGACCTGGTTCTACTGCCGGGACCAGTCGACGCCGGGGCAGTCGAGTGGACTCCCACAGTTTACCATGGACCGAGTGAACAAGCCCTCCTCTCTGAAGTTGATTCCGGAGGAGAAAGCTGATGTGAAGATGTTGATGGAGCGCGTGGTGCAGTTGGTTCGGGAGGGAGTGACGGGCATGGACCTCTTGGAGGTCTTCCTCAGGCGTCGCATCCAGCCTCTTCAGTTCCGGAGCCACTGCATGTGGTTGTACTGTGGGACCGAAGACGAGACTCGAGTCCATCCAGAAGCAGTCGACGATGTCACTCTGGAAAGATGGATGGTAGCCGTTACCGGAAACAAGGACAACCCACGCGGAGCCAGAAGGATTCCTCCACTCGACCACAACAGCGATCCAAACAAGGTACATTTGCTCTGCCCTCCACTGCGTTCTTGTCGCATTCATTTCTGTTTATCCTGCCGACTGGTCGACTGATCCTTGTCTTGATATCTGCTAGGCTCTCACCGAGCTGTACTCGATGCCCAATGGGGCACAAACTCCGACTGAGGAGGGTGAGGCGAGCGGGGGTGAGAGCCAGGAAGAGGAGGAGTGGGACTCGGACGTTGCAGGGGATGACGACGACGATGATGATGACGACGGCGATGACGATGACGTTGAAGACGAGGAGGAAGAGGAGGAGGAGGTCGTACCACCGCGCTCGGAAAGGCGGTCGAAGCTTGTCCACGACCCTTCAACCGAACGTGGTAAGGGGGTTGCGACCACCACTCAGTCGACCAAGCGCCCTCGGACCATCTCTCCGGTGCCGACTGAAAAGGCGCCGAAGCAGCCCAGGGCGGCCTCGTCGAAGCCGATCAAGCTCCTGCCGAAGATGAAGGTGTCCATCCCCACCATATCAGGGTAATCATGTTGTTTGAATCTTCTCATTTTGTGTGAACTTTGTCTCTGGTCGACGCTGAAGTTAGTCGACTGATCCTTTGGAGTTGCAGTGCTGCTACTTCTGAAACCTCGGCCCGGGCTGATGACCACGAGATGGAGGACGCAGCAACTTCGAACCCAGGTACTGTATTCTTAACGTCGTTCTTAGTCGACTGACTCGCGATCTCTGATCCTGATTCTTCTCCGCAGCTCCACCCAATACTGTTATCAATCTTCCTGATGATGATGAGGACGAAGAGCCGCTGAAGCGCAGGAGGAGTCGGAAAGCGTCCGCCAGTAAGGTGCCTCAGGATGTGACGGCGCCTGAGATTCTGACTGTGGAGGAAGAGAACACCACTCGACACACGGTGTCCTTCGCAAATCCACTGACGAGTGCTCAGCAGCCCTCCCTCTTCACGACGCACCACGTCCCAGAGGACCAAGCTGGCGCAGCGAAGGAGGCGATACGCCAGGCGGGAATCATGATGGAGCAGCTGAAGACCATCCGGGACGCGAGCCAGGCAGCTTATGACGCCAGTTCTGCCCTCCAAAGCAATGTTCAGGTCAGTCGACCACCGTTTGTTCTGTTGGATATGCTGCCAAAAACTTTTCCTTTCCGGAATTTATAGTAGTCACCCACTGGGTGTTGTCGATTGAGCTCCGTATTAGCGGGGGCACGCTGAGTGCACCCGCTGGGTGTAGTCCCCAAGGCTAAGGTCGACTGCTGGCAGTCGGCCTTAGGCTTTATAATTTCAGTCTTTCTGTCAGTCGACTATGTCGACTGGATTTCACAAACCGGTGGGGGCACGCTGAGTGCACCCACTGGGTGTAGTCCCCGAGACTGTGGTCGACTGCTTGCAGTTGATCACAGTCTTAGAGAATGCATCTCGCACTTTTTTTTTGAGGTCGACTGGTCGACTTTGTCTTCAACAGGATTAGTGGGGGCACGCTGAGTGCACCCACTGGGTGTAGTCCCCGAGACTACGGTCGAATGCTTGTATTCGGCTGTAGTCTTAGAAACGTGAGTTTTTCCCTTTTTCACTCGGAAGTGAATTATATTTGACATTTAGTCGATTGGTTCTTCGCAGAACTCTTGTGATCTTGTGGCTCGCTACTCAGAGCTGGAACACAAGCATACTCAAGTCGAGCTGAGCTTGAAGCTGGTTCAGGAGAAGCTGACAAAGGCAAAGGAGGAGACCGAAGGTATGTTTGGTGAGACCCTGACGACTGCTTTTCCCCTTGCTTGTTTCAAAATCTGATCTTGCTGTAACTTGCAGGTAAGGTAAGGGAGGCCCAACAGAAGAAAGACCTTGAGCTAGCTGAGAAGATCAAGCTTGCTGACGAGAAGTTAGCTTCAGTCACCAAGCTCGAACAAGACAATACCAATCTGAAAGCTGCTCTTGGGATTGCCAACAAGGAGGTCAGTCGACTGAAAACTGATAAAGCTGCCCTGACCGACCAAGTCAGCAAATTGACTGGGAAGAAAACTGATCTGGAGGCCTTCCTGAGTGGACTTGCCAAGAAGCTGTTTCTTATGCTTGAAGGTAAACCTCTATGCTTGGCAAACATTTCCAATTGTGGTTTTTCCATTCGACCATCCCCTTGACTTAGTGATCACCCTTGCAGAATTTTGTCAAAACTTTGAAGAAGAAACTAGCCGGCTGGAGCCAAACCTCGACCCCGTCAATTCTCCGGTGAACGATGAAGTTGCCATGGATGTTCTCCGACTGGAGTCCCGTGTTGCAGCTGTCGTGGACTATCTCGCAAGGCTGAAGGCCGCCACATCTCGCATCGACTCGACGCTCTGGCCTGAGGAGACACTTCAGAATGATCTTGAGTCGCTGATGGCCCGGTTGAACACGATCCCTGGTCGAGTGCAGGAATGGAAGAAGTCCTCGGCTCGGTGTGGTGCAGATGTTGCTCTGTGTCTTGCCCGAGTCCACTGTAAGGATGCACGAGAAGAGAAGCTGGCGGCTCTTCGGGTGGCCAACACCAAGAAACACGACTTCAGGTCCTTTATGGAAACTTTCCTTGCAGCTGCCACTCGGATCGCTGACGGGATCGACCTTGATGAATTCGTTGCACCTTCCAGCCCTCCACAGGAGGGGTAAAAAACTTTTTCTGGCTCGACGCTTTAAATTTGCCTCGGTATGCCGAGTGGAATTGTAACCGATAAACCTTAACAGGCTTAACGCCTGAGCACTCTCGGTTCCTTTAGATATCGATTCAAACTTGAATTTGGTGCTTGAATACGATTACTTTTGGCTCGAAATGTATTTTGCAGGTTCAAAGCAAGGCGCCTTTATCGCAATCGACTTATTCTTCAGTTCACTTAGGTGAGCACTGGGCCGCAGCTAAGTCCCCGAGTGAAAGTCTGGCTTACCACTCGGAAGGATTTTGATAACTTAGGCGAGTACTTGGACTGCAGCTAAGCCCCCGAGTGAGAGGGTTGCTCTTCACTCGGTAGGATTTTTATAACTTAGGCGAGTGCTTGGACTGCAGCTAAGCCTCCGAGTGAGAGGGTTGCTCCTCACTCGGTAGGATTTTTATAACTTAGGCGAGTGCTTGGACTGCAGCTAAGCCTCCGAGTGAGAGGGTTGCTCTTCACTCGGTAGGATTTTTATAACTTAGGCGAGCACAGGGCTGCAGCTAAGCCCCCGAGTGAGAGGGTTGCTCTTCACTCGGTAGGATTTTTATAACTTAGGCGAGCACAGGGCTGCAGCTAAGCCTCCGAGTGAGAGGGTTGCTCTTCACTCGGTAGGATTTTTATAACTTAGGCGAGCACAGGGCTGCAGCTAAGCCTCCGAGTGAGAGGGTCGCTCTCCACTCAGTAGGATTTTCGTAACTTAGGCGAGTGCTTGGACTGCAGCTAAGCCCCCGAGTGAGAGGGTTGCTCTTCACTCGGTAGGATTTTTATAACTTAGGCGAGTCCTTGGACTGCAGCTAAGCCTCTGAGTGAGAGGGTCGCTCTCCACTCGGTAGGATTTTCGTAACTTAGGCGAGTGCTTGGACTGCAGCTAAGCCCCCGAGTGAGAGGGTTGCTCTTCACTCGGTAGGATTTTTATAACTTAGGCGATTCCTTGGACTGCAGCTAAGCCCCCGAGTGGGAGGGTTGCTCTTCACTCGGTAGGATTTTGGTAACTTAGGCGGGTGCTTGGACTGCAGCTAAGCCCCCGAGTGAGAGGGTTGCTCTTCACTCGGTAGGATTTTTATAACTTAGGCGAGTCCTTGGACTGCAGCTAAGCCCCCGAGTGGGAGGGTTGCTCTTCACTCGGTAGGATTTTGATAAACTTAGGCGAAACGGATTCGCGGCTAAGCCTCCGAGTGAGAGGCTGGCTCACCACTCGGCAGGATTTTTACAAACTTAGGCGAAACGGATTCGCGGCTAAGTCACCCACTGAGGGGGAATTTTTTGTGGACAAAAATAAAAAGTGACAGAAAGTATGGAGGGACTATGACACTATTATTTTGAGGTCCATGAACTACAAAAGTACTTGATTGCAACTCATCCGAGTGATAAAACTTAAGTGTAGAATGGGCGGAGTAGCTCCGCGTTCCAAGCTCGGGGTTCGTCGATATTATGCTCGACGTTGTAAAGACGGTACGCCCCGTTGTGGAGGACCTTGGTGACGATGAAGGGGCCTTCCCAAGAAGGAGCAAGCTTGTGTGGTTTGTGCTGATCCACTCGGAGAACCAAATCCCCTTCCTGGAAGGCTCGACCTCTCACATTTCTGGCGTGGAAACGACGCAAATCTTGTTGGTAGATGGTCGACCGGATCAGAGCCATCTCCCTTTCTTCCTCTAAAAGGTCGACTGCGTCCTGCCGCGCTTGTTCAGCCTCTGCTTCGTTGTAGATTTCAACTCGAGGAGCATTGTGGAGAAGATCACTCGGCAAGACTGCTTCAGCTCCGTAGACCAAGAAGAATGGAGTTCTTCCGGTCGACCGATTAGGTGTGGTCCGCAGTCCCCAAAGTACTGAGGGAAGTTCGTCGACCCAAGCTCCAGCCGCGTGTTTGAGATCACGCATCAGTCGAGGCTTCAATCCCTTAAGAATCAGTCCATTAGCTCGCTCTGCTTGTCCATTCGACTGCGGATGGGCGACTGAAGCGTAGTCGACCCGTGTGCCTTGGGAGCTGCAGAAATCTCTGAATTCCTCCGAGTCAAAGTTCGACCCATTATCCGTAATGATGCTGTGCGGGACTCCATATCTGAATATTAGTTCCCTGATGAAGCTAACAGCAGTACCGGTGTCAAGGCTCTTGATTGGTTTAGCCTCGATCCACTTGGTGAACTTGTCGACTGCCACCAGTACATGCGTGAAGCCACTTCGTCCTGTCCTCAAAGGACCGACCATGTCCAATCCCCATACTGCGAAAGGCCAGACGAGTGGGATGGTCTTCAGAGCTGACGCAGGCTTGTGTGACATATTCGAGTAGAATTGACATCCCTCGCACTTATCCACTATCTCTTTTGCCATCTCATTCGCCTTTGGCCAGTAAAATCCGGCTCGGTATGCTTTGGCCACGATGGTCCGAGAGGACGCATGATGACCACAGGTCCCCGAGTGAATATCATTGAGGATGAGTCGACCTTCTTCTGGTGTTATGCACTTCTGACCAACTCCAGTCGCGCTTTCTCTGTATAATTGTCCTTTGATTACTGTAAAGGCCTTAGATCGACGGACGATCTGTCGAGCCTCTTCCTCATCCTCCGGAAGCTCTTTTCTCAGGATATATGCGACATACGGAATCGTCCAATCGGGGATGACCACCAAAACCTCCATGATCAAGTCGACCACCGCTGGGACTTCAACTTCAGTCGGATCTGTGGCACTCTTGGGCTGTGGAGTTTCTTCGGTGAAAGGATCTTCTTTGACTGACGGAGTGTGTATATGCTCCAAGAACACACCACTCGGAATGGCTTCTCTCTTGGAACCTATCTTTGCTAGATCATCAGCTGCTTGATTTTTCAGTCGGGGTATTTGGTGGAGTTCCAACCCCTCGAACTTCTTTTCCAGCTTCCTCACTGCACTGCAGTATCCAGTCATGGCTGGGCTTCTCACGTCCCACTCTTTCATCACCTGATTGACCACTAAATCCGAGTCGCCATATAACCCTATCACCGGTACCCATTAACACCTCCAAGAATGGTCGCGACGATGACGACGCTGCTGCCAAGGGTTTCCCCCGGTACGCGGTGAGGAGAGAGGAAGGGTAGCCCCGACGCCCTCCAGGAAGGTCCGGTGGTACCCTCATGCGCCACCGCGTCGGTGTCGGCCAAGCCAACCGGGATTTGTCCCGATCCCATCCTCCACTCCAGGCACTCCGGAGCTCGCCACCAAACCGACCACCACCCTGCGCCAACACGGACACGAAGCTTCCCACGCTGTCTCACCACGGCACCGCGAAGATGGCCTGCACAACGAAGAAGAGGAGCCGGGACTAGGGCAGCCGCGCCGTCAGCATACTGGAGGGCCCCACCTCCACCGTCCACGACGGTAGCCGACCGGACGCCGAAGCAGGAGCCTACCGGGCCCGTGGCCCCACAGGCCCGGTCGGGCCCTCAGAGGCCCGAACAACTCCCGCCTCCACGCCGCAGCTGGCACGCCGTCGACGTCGCAGCCCCCCGTCCGAGCTGCTCCTCCTCCTCACCACACAGACGACGACGAAGCCACGCCGGGGGCCGGCCCGCAAGGACCCAGATGGGGCCCGCGGGCCCCAATCTGGGCCGGGGGCACGCCACCAGCCAACCTGCGCCACCATGCCGTCACGCCGCCAAGGAGCTGCACCATCACCGCGTGCCGCCGGCCACCGCAGCCGGGACGCCGGGCCGTCATCAAGCCAAGGAGCACCGCAGCTGCCCCATGCCCCGGGCAGGGAGCCCCGCGCGCGGGGACAGGCAGACCCCGCCGCCGCCAACACCACCCGGCCAGCGCCGGGGGCGCCCGTCGGCGGCGGCAGGGAAGGGAGGAGAAACGGGGGCGGCCGAAGGAGGGGGCGGGGCTCGCGCCGCCCCGGCCACCTCCCGGGGAGGCGGCAGGGAGGGGAGGAGAAACGGGAGCGGCCGAAGGAGGGGGCGGGGCTCGCGCCGCCCCGGCCACCTCCCAGGGAGCCGGCACGGAGCGGATCCGGGGAAGGGAGAGGGTACATAATTATTATTCAAGGTCAAAAGAGTTTGCGTCGGCATTCCCGAATCGTCGTACGCTAATATGTCTAGCCTCTGCTCGTCGTACGCTAATATGTCTAGCCTCTGCTGTTGTCAGCTCTAGGACAGAGAAAACATACATACCGTTATACGCACTGCCCCCCTCTTTTGTGCTCATTAGGAATGACAAACCATACAGGGGGAGAGACAAGGGGGACGAGCAGGGGCTGATGTCCCGATGGCCGCGGCTGATTGCCGATTGCTGCCTTGCCACAAGCTCGTGCATCTTCCTCCAGGAAATCACCACTAGATGATTTCTCAAGATCTGCTCTGGTATGCTACTGTCTAATGCATTAGCTAGCAGTAGACATACTTATATGTGCTTATTACTAGATGATTCAAATTATTTATTTTTCGTTTCACTTTTCGTACGCTTCTCTAGATAAAAATGAATAGAAGGAATAGAGCATATTGTTTTTTCCGAGCTATTTGCTTCAACCTCGAGCCCTTTGCAATGAAAATCCAGATTCAAATTGTTTACCATGTGATCATGTAGGTAATCGTAGACCTAAATATAAACCGATGATTGAAAAACATGTATTGTTCTGTCATATGTTGGAATTCCGCCCACGGATCGATCACATCATGACAAACACGCGCACAAAACCACTTGTATCCAAGGGCCCCTTGTTGTGCCCTTTGTTTTTTTTTTTCGATTTCTTGAGCGTACAATCTCAAACATTGGCATGTACATATGTACACCTGATCTGACATGTTCCTTTAATTATCCTAGTCGGATACTAAATCCTAAGCTAACACGGACACCAAACTACTACTAGTCCTGCCTACACACGGCAATTTTCTAAGGAAAACGCTTGGCTTCCACCGGCTGATTTCTGGAAAGGAATCAGCCACGTCGCCTGCGTGCCACGCGTCCTAGCGAGGACCATGCACCACTCCATAGCCGCTTGCTTCCAACCTCTCGTCAGCACTCTGTCTCCTACCTTTTCTCCTGTTCTTCATCTACATCTCCGCCCAAACACGAAGCTCCATCAACATCACCACGTGATGCCAAAACTGCTGCAGCGGAGGCGTTGGGGACGGAGCAGCCGGGTCACTGCCATAGCCGTGTGCTCCATCCTCGGATACATCAGGCGAGCCGGGCGGTGCTACATCACATGCTCGTTGTTGTAGGTGTGTGTGCCCTGTTTCTATGACGACAACGGTGTTAGGAGGCCGGTGTTGTGAGCTCACTAGGATTGCAACATCTCCGGTGTTGCGGAAACATGGTCGGTGTTGCAGAAATATAGCTGCTTCAACAACATCACTTGTACTTCAACAACAATGCACAACGATGAAGCTGTGCCGGGATGTTTCCGAAACATGGCCTATGTTGCAGAAGTCCATGAGCCTATGGAAAAATAAATCCGCAACACTATCGCTGTTGCAATATTTCTGCAATAAGAGCTGTGTTGAAAAAGGTTCTGGAACACTACCCATGTTGCAATGATGAGGACAGGCTGGATCGCAGGATAATGCCATATCTAATGGCTGCCGAGGCAGCGGATCTTTTAGATGTCCATGAGCCTACGGAAAAAGAAATTCCGCAACACTATCGATGTTGTAATATTTCCGCAACATAAGTTGTGTTGAACAAGGTTCTGCAACACTGTCCTTATTGCAATGATGAGGACAGGCTGGATCGCAGGATAACGGCATATCTAATGGCTGCCGAGGCGGCGGATCTTTTAGATGTCCATGAGCCTACGGAAAAATAAATTTGCAATAGCTGTTGCAATATTTCCGCAACATGAGCTGTGTTGAGAAAGGTTTTGCAACGTTACCCTTGTTACAATGATGAGGACAGGCTGGATTGCAGGATAACGCCATATCTAATGGCTGCCGAGGCGGTGGATCTTTTTAAAAGATCCGCCGGTTGACGCGTAGCACGGCCCATTTTCTAACGTGACAGCACGCTAGCTTGTACTAACTCTAATACAGGATTCAGCTAAGACTACGTGTACAAGTCAATCTACGAATTACTTGTATGGACAAATTAACTTACCAAGACAAGATTACCTTACCTAACATCATACACAAATGATAACATGTACAACTATTATAATAGATATGTAGCAATACAATTTTCTGTGAGACTTAATACGTTTGTGTAGTTGTCGCTTGCGCCCCCTATGGTCAAATCCTGACTCCGCCCTGAATCCATATATATATGATCATACAAAATGCTAATCGGGGGGTTGAATTGCTAATGATTAGTCTTCTGCACGTGAGGGATGGCGTGGAGTGAATTGTGCACTTGCGCATTACGTTTGTTTGGGGTTCAGTTCTAAATCATATTTTGCCGAGTCTATATATGGATTTGGACTAATTGCAAGCTGAATGATTATACCAGTCAAACTCAGTAAGTGCTTCTTCCCATGCTGCTCAAATGTGCTGGACAAGATAAGGGATGAGGAACAGGAACTTGAGGTGGCTTCCCTCGGATCGACCGAGAGGAAGCGGAGGTTCCATGACCCGCAGGACACGCTTCTAAGGGCATTCAGTGTGGACAATGATGAGTTTCGCAGCTCTGCCCTGATGAGATGAAAACCTTGGCCCCATTATTCCATACTCAAGACTTAAGAGATCTCAGCAAAATTTGGGGGTGCAACTGCTGGTCTGGATTATGGCTCAAGGACAGGCGTTAGTAATCATCCAAGCAATACTACGATCAACACGCAATTGGTGGGTCATGCTTCTAGTGCTGGTTGGAAGCAGGAATCGGAAACAGGAACCGAATGACAATCTAAAGGATGAATAACGCCAGAGATTGGAGAGACCAGCTGATAAAAGGTGCCAATGATAGTTGCAAAACCCAGAGATTGGTACGCCCTCATGTACTTCAACTTAACCTGATTTTATATATTTCATGTGCCCATTTGTTGAAGAGGCTTGCTTTGGTAGACCCCCTCTCACAAAACGTATAAAGACAATATGGTCATTTGACCATAAGATATACGAACCTCTGTATGTGACACGTACGAGCGTAGACGTACACAACCAATCCAAATCCCTCCCTCTTGAGCTTGGCCTCCTTTTTATTTTTTAACCCATCAAAAATATATATACATCAGGTAGAGTTTTAACTCCAAACCACTTGATTTTAATTCCAGCCACGGTAACCAACTAGGACAGCTGACTTCTTGTGCTAGTTATTTCTTTTACTCTTATTATTGTTGTCAATTTTCTCAGCCTAATTTTCTTTCGGGAAACGCTAGGCCAGCCTACCATCTTTGGATGAGAAATCTTTGGCTGGTTGGATTTAACTTGAGAACATGGCTTCCATAGGTAGTTTGCACGTAACAAACGGAATTGATTCCGATTTGTTTTCTAAAGCCGTCCAACGATGAGATCACTGGACACAAGATGGTATCAGAGCACACGCTGACTGTAGGACACGACCACTAAGCTAAAGCCCTAGATCACTACCCTCTTCTCATTTCTGACTCATCTCCATTTTCTACTCTTTAGGATGGCGGATGCAAGGAACAAGTTTGCACAACCGGATGAAGACACACCGTTTGGACGCCACTTGAAGGAAGTCACTAGGTACCTGAACATCGGAATACCAAGCTTCACCGGGACTTACAACGCCACTTTACCAGAAGAGGAGCACTGGATGATTCAAGTTCAAGTTCCAGGAAGGACATTTACGCCAGTCACTGAGCCCATAGAGTTTTCCTTTGATGCACCAACCTGGAGTCTAGGAAAGAGTATGGCAGCCCACATCACCATGGGACGCATTGGAGAAGTTTACCACAAGGATCTCAAGGATACTATCTACCAGATTTGTGGGCGCCGAGATGAGCAATGGGAGATGATCAGCACCAGGAAGGATAGATCAATTGCCGTTTTCATCCAGGAGTTAAACCAGCACATACGTCGCCAGGAGAACCAGATGTGCGTAGGCATGATAGATCTGAAGAAGGCAATGACAAGGATCACCGAGCTTGAAGAAGAACTCAAGGCAACTCGCGAATATTATGTGGAGGAAATCGTCGTACTAGTGGAGAAGAATGACGACTTGACAAGGAAGCTAGGAGTCTTCATGGGAGACCCCGCGCCAGGAGGAGAAGATGACGATTCCACTTGCCCGGAGAACTACATCATCATCGACGACACTGACTCAAACCCCGACGATAGCGATGATGACTTTGTTGATGAAGCTGGAGCGGATATTATGGAGTCTTCTACCGATCAATTTTTCTAGTCGACCACCAAAACAGTAGTAGTATTCCACCATGTATACAGTATAGTCCGAGCACTTTTGTAACGATAGTTCTAGACCGATTGTATGCCCTTGCTTGATTGAGTGAGTGATATGATTGTGTTTGCCTCATGTGCATATGAGTAGTGTTTTCCCCACAGACCTCATTCTACTATGTTTTCTTATCTTTTCTAAACCCATCAGATGCCTCCGAGATGCGACAATGGATTTGCTTTCCCACCAGAGCTCACTCAGTTGATCTAGCAGCAAAATGCATTGATGCAGATACTAGTCCAGAATCAAAATCAAGGGAACAACAACAACAACAACAACAACAACAACAACAACAACAACAACAACAACAACAACAACAACAACAACCCACCACCACCACCACCTGTTGATCACTTAGCCCATTTTCTAAGGCTGAATCCGTCGGTGTTCTCCAGTAGCACCGAGTCGATATTTGCAGATGATTGGCTCCGCAAGATTGGAAGGGAGTTGACCACTGCAGGATGCACAAATGCGGAAAGAGTGTGTTTTGCCTCACATCAGCTTGATGGACCCGCAACAGCATGGTGGGAGAATTACACTGTCACATCCCATCGACACTGTTACGTGGGACCAGTTTCAGCAGGCTTTTCGCACTGCCCATGTATCGGCAGGAGCTATGGCCATGAAAAAGCGTGAGTTCCGCAACTTACGCCAAGGAGGACGCACCGTTGGTCAGTATGTGGATGACTTTAGCAAGCTAGCACGTTATGCCCCATATGACATTGCTACAGATGCAGCTAAGCAGGAGAAGTTTTTGGAAGGACTGTATGGTGAGCTGAGCATGTAGTTGATGGTAGCAACCTTTAATAACTACCAACAGTTGGTAGATAGATCCTCATGATTGAAGGGAAGCAGCAGCAGGTTGACAACCGCAAGAGGAAGTATGGACAGGGGAAGTATAATTCTGGAGCTCAGCAGAGACCCTGTTTTTCCTCGAACTCGGGAGGACCCTTTCAGCACAACCATGGAGGTCACAATCACACTGGAGGAAGTTCGCATAACCATAGTGGCCCCAAGAATGGGAATGGTAATGGAGGAAGTAACTGCCAGAACCGTTCCAACCCAGCAACACCCGCCAAGAAAGATCTAAGCCACGTTACTTGCTACAAGTGCCAGAAGACTGGACATTACGCCAATGAATGTCCTGAAGCTAAGAATGGAAACGAAAATGGAAGTTCTGGGAAGAAGCCCAACCCTTTCAACAGGGGACAAGTGAACCACGTTAACGTGGAGGAGGTTGAAGCCCAGCCAGATGCAGTAATAAGTAAGTTTTTGGTTAAGTCATTTACTGCAGTCGTTCTTTTTTATACTGGTTCATCGCATTCATACATATCAAGGGGATTTGTGGATAAGTATAAGCTGCCCACCAAAGTTCTTAGTACACCTATGTTACTGAGCTTGCCAGGAGCAGAGTATATGGCAAGCCAAGGATGTTTTCAGATGCCATTAATCATAGGTAGGCATATTTTCCCCTCAGATAGGATAATTTTGGAGTCACGAGGTTTGGATGTGATTCTGGGTATGGATTGGCTATCGATGTATGGAGGAAACATCGATTGCGCCAGTAAGTCGATTTTGCTCACCACCCTAGAAGGAAGAAGGCTCAAGTATGTATCCCGGCATGTGCCGATTAGGACTCAAGTAAATTCCTTATCAGGAGTTGTACAGGAGGAAGTACCAGTGGTGAAGGATTTCCCGGATGTATTTCCAGAAGAGTTGCCAGGCATGCCACTAGATAGACACATCGAGTTTTTGATTGAGCTTTTGCCAGGCACAGGGGCTATATCTAAGAGACCGTACAGGATGTCCGCACAGGATTTAGAGGAAATTAAGAAGCAGATTAAGGAGTTACTGGATAAAGGATATATTCGCCCAAGCTCGTCACCTTGGGGATCACCAGTACTTCTAGTGGAGAAGAAGGATGGATTGTTGAGGATGGTTGTTGATTATCGAGGATTGAATAAGGTGACGATCAAGAACAAGTACCCACTGCCAATGATCAATGATTTGTTTGATCAGCTGCAAGGAGCGAAGGTCTTTTCAAAGATCGATCTGCGATTAGGGTACCACCAACTGAAGATTCGAGAGCAGGATATACCTAAAACAGCTTTTACCACGAGGTACGGGCTATATGAGTATACAGTTAGGTCATTTGGCCTGACTAACGCACCTGCCTATTTCATGAACATGATGAACAAGGTGTTTATGGAGTTTTTGGATAAGTTCGTTGTGGTGTTCATTGACGATATTTTGGTCTACTCAAAGAATGAAGAGGAGCATAAAGAGCATTTGCGATTAGTACTTGGGAAGCTCAGAGAACATCAGCTATACGCCAAGTTCAGCAAGTGTGAGTTTTGGTTGAAGGAAATTGGATTCCTTGGACATGTTATATCTGGAGAAGGAATAGTGGTGGACCCCACCAAAGTTGTCACTGTGACAAATTGGGAGGCTTCCATAGAGATATGGAGATGGACTTAAATCAAGGGGCTATTGTACCCAGTGCTCGGAAGAGGTTAATAGGACAGGATGGCAAAGTTAATGGTCCAAATGGTGGCACATCTTGGCTTCCTGGTGTCCCCCACCACCACCACCGGGTTTTGTAAATGACAAGGTGCAATTGCTGGAAAGCAGTGGAAGTGCGACTATTGATAAGAGCATGATGAGCACTCCACAGAAGATTCACAATCCAAAGCGAAGGAGAGCAGAACATGAGGGAGAGACCGCTTCAACCAGCATATCGGCGACACCCCTAGGGTGTTCACCGGGACCAATGAAAATGATCAGTTGGAACTGCCGGGCATCTTGGGGGCCCCGACAGTTCGCTCGCTTCTGGATATACTGAGGCGACATGAACCAGATGCGTTTTTCTTGTCCGAGACGCATTTGGATGATGCTAGGGCAGAGGTTTTGATGAAAAGGCTGCGGATGGACCATAGAATTACGGTCCCTAGTGTAATGGTGATGAAAAGGGTGGCTTGCTTTTAGTCTGGAAGAAGGAGGTGAGGATCTACTCCCGGGCTGCCACCCTTGATTTCATTGATGTTTCTGTTGAAGAGGACAATGGGGATGTGTGGAGGTTAACTGGGATTTATGGCGAACCAAGCTGGGATAACAAGACTCGCATGTACCAGTTACTACGAGATCTTCACACCCAATCCAGGTTGCCATGGGTTGTGATCGGTGATTTTAATGAGATCCTTCTCTCCTCAGAGAAGGACGGAGGTGCCCCATGACAACAATCACGTCTTAAAGCCTTTCAGGACGCCTTGTCTGATTGCTCGCTAGAAGACTTGGGGTATGAGGATGATGTTTTCACGTGGTTCCGTGGGGGACTGCGGGAATGGCTAGACCGTGCAGTGTCAAATGCAGAATGGATGAGGCTACATCCGTGGGCAGGCCTATGCAACTTGGAGCGAGGTAAATCAGATCATAGGCCGATCTGTTTAGACACTAACCACCTTGTTGGAGTGGCAGAACATACACCATCCTATGGAAGAAAATTTGAGGCAAGGTGGCTAGCTGAGGAGACTGTGGAGGAGATTGTAAAAAAGCGTGGCAAAAGGCTGCCGCTCGTAACATTGGACCGGGCGTGGGCGCTAAACTTTCTGCGGTGCACCAGGATATGCACACCTGGGACCGAAGGGTGTTGAAGGTGAAGGAAATATGCCCTAGAGGCAATAATAAAGTTATTATTTATTTCCTTATTTCATGATAAATGTTTATTATTCATGCTAGAATTGTATTAACCGAAAACATACTACATGTGTGAATACATAGACAAACATAGTGTCACTAGTATGCCTCTACTTGACTTGCTCATTGATCAATGATGGTTAAGTTTCCTAACCATAGACATGAGTTGTTATTTGATCAATGGGATCACATCATTAGGAGAATGATGTGATTGACTTGACCCATTTCGTTAGCTTAGCACTTGATCGTTTGTTTACTGCTATTGATTTCTTCATGAGACATGTTCTTATGACTATGAGATTATGCCACTCCCGAATACCGGAGGAACACTTTGTGTGCTACCAAAAGTCACAACGTAACTGGGTGATTATAAAGGTGCTCTACAGGTGTCTCCGATGGTACTTGTTGAGTTGGCATAGATCAAGATTAGGATTTGTCACTCCGATTGTCGGAGAGGTATCTCTGGGCCCTCTTGGTAATACACATCACTATAAGCCTTGCAAGCATGATAACTAATGAGTTAGTTACAGGATGATGTATTAAGGAACAAGTAAAGAGACTTGCCGGTAACGATATTGAACTAGGTATTGGGATACCGACGATCGAATCTCGGGCAAGTAACATACCGATGACAAAGAGAATAACGTATAGTGTTGTGCGGTTTGACCGATAAAGATCTTCGTAGAATATGTAGGAACCAATATGAGCATCCAGGTTCCGCTATTGGTTATTGACCGGAGACGTGTCTCGGTCATGTCTACATAGTTCTCGAACCCGTAGGGTCCGCACGCTTAAAGTTCTGTGACGATCAGTTTTATGAGTTTATATGTTTTGATGTACCGAAGGTAGTTCGGAGTCCCGGATTTGATCACAGACATGACGAGGAGTCTCGAAATGGTCGAGACATAAAGATTGATATATTGGAAGCCTACATTTGGACATCGGAATAGTTCCAGGTGAAATCAGGATTTTACCGGAGTACCGGAGGGGTTACCGGAACCCCCAGGGGACTAATGGGCCTTGTTGGGCCATAAGGGAAAGAGAGAGGGGCTGGCCTAGGGCAGGCAGCGTGCCCCCTTCCCCCTGTCTGAATTGGACTAGGAGAAGGGGGGCGGCGCCCCCGTTTCCTTCTCTTTCTCTCCCTGCCTTTCCCCCTCCTGATAGGAGTAGGAAAGGGAGGAATCCTACTCCTACTAGGAGGAGGATTCCTCCTCCTAGGCGCGCCAACAAGGGCCGGCCGGCCTCCCCCTTGCTCCTTTATATACAGGGGCAGGGGGCACCTCTAGACACACAAGTTGATCACAAAGATCTCTCCCAGCCGTGTGTGGTGCCCCCCTCCACCATAATCCACCTCGGTCATACTGTAGCGGTGTTTAGGCGAAGCCCTGCTGCAGTAACTTCATCAACATCATCACCACACCGTCATGCTGACGAAACTCTTCCCCGAGCACTACTAGATCGTGAGTTCGTGGGACGTCACCGAGCTGAACATGTGCTGAACACGGAGGTGCCGTACATTCTGTACTAAGGATCGGTCGATCGTGAAGACGTACAACTACATCAACCGTGTTGTCATAATGCTTCCGCTTAATGGTCTACGAGGGTACATGGACAACACTGTCCCCTCTCGTTGCTATGCATCACCATGATCCTGTCTGTGCGTAGGAAAATTTTGAAATTACTACGTTCCCCAAAAGTGGCATCCAAGCCTGGTTTTATGCGTAGATGTTATATGCACAAGTAGAACACAAGTGAGTTGTGGGCGATACAAGTCATACTGCTTACCAGCATGTCATACTTTGGTTTAGCGGTATTCTTGGATGAAGCGGCCCGGACCGACATTACTTGTACGCTTACGCGAGACTGGTTCTACCGATGTGCTTTGCACACAGGTGGCTGGCGGGTGTTAGTTTCTCCAACTTTAGTTGAACCGAGTGTGGCTATGCCCGGTCCTTGAGAAGGTTAAAACAGCACCAACTTGACGAACTATCGTTGTGGTTTTGATGTGTAGGTAAGAACAGTTCTTGCTCAGCCCGTAGAAGCCACGTAAAACTTGCAACAACAAAGTAGAGGACGTCTAACTTGTTTTTGCAGGGCATGTTGTGATGTGATATGGTCAGGACATGATACTATTTATTGTATGAGATGATCATGTTTTGTAACGGAGTTATCGGCAACTGGCAGGAGCCATATGGTTGTCGCTTTATTGTATGCAATGCAATCGCCCTGTAATTGCTTTACTTTATCACTAAGCGGTAGCGATAGTCGTAGAAGCAATAGTTGGCGAGACGACAACGATGCTACGATGGAGATCAAGGTGTCGTGCCGGTGACGATGGTGATCATGACGGTGCTTCGGAGATGGAGATCACAAGCACAAGATGATGATGGCCATATCATAGCACTTATATTGATTGCATGTGATGTTTATCCTTTATGCATCTTATTCTGTTTTGTTTGACGGTAGCATTATAAGATGATCTCTCACTAAAATTTCAAGATAAAAGTGTTCTCCCTGAGTATGCACCGTTGCTAATGTTCATCGTGCCGAGACACCACGTGATGATTGGGTGTGATAAGCTCTACGTCCATCTACAACGGGTGCAAGCCAGTTTTGCACACGCAGAATACTCGGGTTATACTTGACGAGCCTAGCATATGCAGATATGGCCTCGGAACACTGAGACCGAAAGGTCGAGCGTGAACCATATAGTAGATATGATCAATATAGTGATGTTCACCATTGAAAACTACTCCATTTCATGTGATGATCGGTTATGGTTTAGTTGATATGGATCACGTGATCACTTAGATGATTAGAGGGATGTCTATCTAAGTAGGAGTTCTTAAGTAATATGATTAATTGAACTTAAATGTATCATGAACTTAGTACGTGATAGTATTTTGCTTATCTATGTTGTTGTAGATAGATGGCCCGTGCTGTTGTTCCGTTGAATTTTAATGTGTTCCTTGAGAAAGCAAAGTTGAAAGATGATGGTAGCAATTACACGGACTGGGTCCATAACTTGAGGATTATCCTCATTGCTGCATAGAAGAATTACGTCCTGGAAGCACCGCTGGGTGCCAGGCCTGCTGCAGATGCTGCTGACAACATTAAGAATGTTTGGCAGAGTAAAGCTGATGACTACTCGATAGTTTAGTGTGCCATGCTTTACGGCTTAGAACCGGGACTTCAACGACATTTTGAACGTCATGGAGCATATGAGATGTTCCAGGAGTTGAAGTTAATATTTCAAGCAAATGCCCGGATTGAGAGATATGAAGTCTCCAATAAGTTCTATAACTGCAAGATGGAGGAGAATAGTTCTGTCAGTGAGCATATACTCAAAATGTCTGGGTAACATAATCACTTGACTCAACTAGGAGTTAATCTTCCTGTAGATAGTGTCATTGTCAGAGTTCTTCAATCACTGCCACCAAGCTACAAAAGCTTTGTGATGAACTATAATATGCAAGGGATGAATAAGACAATTCCCGAGCTCTTCGCGATGCTAAAGGCTGCGGAGGTAGAAATCAAGAAGGAGCATCAAGTGTTGATGGTCAATAAAACCTCTAGTTTCAAGAAAAAGGACAAGGGGAAGAAGAAGGGGAACTTCAAGAAGAACGGAAAACAAGTTGCTGCTCAGGCGAAGAAACCCAAGTCTGGACCTAAGCTTGAGACTGAGTGCTTCTACTGCAAACAGACTGGTCACTGGAAGCGGAACTGCCCCAAGTATTTGGCGGATAAGAAGGATGGCAAGGTGAACAAAGGTATATGTGATATACATGTTGTTGATGTGTACCTTACCAGAGCTCGCAGTAGCACCTGGGTATTTGATACTGGTTCTGTTGCTAATATTTGCAACTCAAAACAGGGACTACGGATTAAGCGAAGACTGGCTAAGGACGAGGTGACGATGCGCATGGGAAATGGTTCCAAAGTCGATGTGATCGCCGTCGGCACGCTACCTCTACATCTATCTTCGGGATTAGTTTTAGACCTAAATAATTGTTATTTGGTGCCAGCGTTAAGCATGAACATTATATCTGGATCTTGTTTGATGCGAGACGGTTATTCATTTAAATATGAGAATAATGGTTGTTCTATTTATATGAGTAATATCTTTTATGGTCATGCACCCTTAAAGAATGGTCTATTCTTATTGAATCTCGATAGTAGTGATACACATATTCATAATATTGAAGCCAAAAGATGCAGAGTTGATAATGATAGTGCAACTTATTTGTGGCACTGCCGTTTGGGTCATATTGGTATAAAGCGCATGAAGAAACTCTATACTGATGGAGTTTTGGAATCACTTGATTATGAATCACTTGGTACTTGCGAACCATGCCTTATGGGCAAGATGACTAAAACGCCGTTCTCCAGGACTATGGAGCGCGCAAAAGATTTGTTGGAAATCATACATACTGATGTATGTGGTCCGATGAATATTGAGGCTCGCGGCGGGTATCGTTATTTTCTCACTTTTACAGATGATTTAAGCAGATATGGGTATATCTACTTAATGAAACATAAGTCTGAAACATTTGAAAAGTTCAAAGAATTTCAGAGTGAAGTGGACAATCATCGTAATAAGAAAATGAAGTTCCTACGATCTGATCGTGGAGGAGAATATTTGAGTTACGAGTTTGGTATATATTTGAAACAATGTGGAATAGTTTCGCAACTCACGCCACCCGGAACACCACATCGTAATGGTGTGTTTACTAGATATGGTTCGATCTATGATGTCTCTTACTGATTTACCGCTATCGTTTTGGGGTTATGCTTTAGAGACGGCTGCATTCACATTAAATAGGGCACCATCAAAATCCGTTGAGATGACGCCTTATGAACTATGGTTTGGCAAGAAACCAAAGTTGTCGTTTCTTAAAGTTTGGGGCTGCGATGCTTATGTGAAAAAACTTCAACCTGATAAGCTCGAACCCAAATCGGAGAAATGTGTCTTCATAGGATACCCAAAGGAAACTATAGGGTACACCTTCTATCACAGATCCGAAGGCAAGATATTCGTTGCTAAGAATGGATCCTTTCTAGAGAAGGAGTTTCTCTCGAAAGAAGTGAGTGGGAGGAAAGTAGAACTTGATGAGGTAACTGTACCTGCTCCCTTATTGGAAAGTAGTTCAGAAACCGGTTCCTGTGACATCTACACCAATTAGTGAGGAAGCTAATGATGATGATCATGAAACTTCAGATCAAGTTACTACTGAACCTCGTAGGTCAACCAGAACAAGATCCGCACCAGAGTGGTACGGTAATCTAGTTCTGGAGGTCATGTTACTTGACCATGACGAACCTACGAACTATGAGGAAGCGATGATGAGCCCAGATTCCGCAAAATGGCTTGAGGCCATGAAATCTGAGATGGGATCCATGTATGAGAACAAAGTGTGGACTTTGGTTGACTTGCCGGATGATCGACAAGCCATCAGAACAAATGGATCTTCAATAAGAAGACATATGCTAACGGTAATGTTACTCTCTACAAAGCTCGACTTGTTGCAAAAGGTTTTCGACAAGTTCAAGGAGTTGACTACGATGAGACCTTCTCACCCATAGCGATGCTTAAGTCTATCTGAATCATGTTAGCAATTGCCGCATTTTATGATTATGAAATTTGGCAAATGGATGTAAAGACTGCATTCCTAAATGGATTTATGGAAGAAGAGTTTTATACGATGCAACCTGAAGGTTTTATCGATCCAAAGGGAGCTAACAAAGTGTGCAAGCTCAAGCGATCCATTTATGGACTGGTGCAATCCTCTCGAAGTTGGAATAAACGTTTTGATAGTGTGATCAAAGCATATGGTTTTATACAGACTTTTGGAGAAGCCTGTATTTACAAGAAAGTGAGTGGGAGCTCTGTAGCATTTCTAATATTATATGTAGATGACATATTGTTGATTGGAAATGATATAGAATTTCTGGATAGTATAAAAGGATGGTTGAATAAAAGTTCTTCAATGAAAAACCTTGATACGTCTCCAAAGTATCTATAATCTTTTATTGTTCCATGCTATTATATTATCAACTTTGGATGTTTATGGGCTTTATCATACACTTTTATATTATTTTTGGGACTAACCTATTAACCTAGAGCCCAGTGCCAGTTTCTGTTTTTTCCTTGTTTTAGAGTATCGCAGAAAAGGAAAATCAAACGGACTCCAATTGACCTGAAACTTCACGGAACTTATTTTTGGAAGGAAAGCAACCCGGGAGACTCGGAGTTCACGTGAGGGAAGCAACAAGAAGGCCACGAGGCAGGGGGCGCGCCCACCCCCCTGGGTGCGCCCTCCACCCTCGTGGGACCCTCATGGCTCCCCTGACGTACTTCTTCCGCCTATATATCTCCATATACCCTAAAAACATCCGGGAGCACAATAGATCGGGAGTTCCGCCGCCAGAAGCCTCCGTAGCCACCAAAAACAAATCTAGACCCGTTCCGGCACCCTGCCGGAGGGGGCAATCCCTCTCTGGTGGCCATCTTCATCATCTCGGTGCTCTCTGAGGGAGTCCTGGATTAGGGGGTGTTCGGATAGCCGAACTATACCTTCAAGCCGGACTCCTGGACTATGAAGATACAAGATTGAAGACTCCGTCCCGTGTCCGGAAGGGACTTTCCTTGGCGTGGAAGGCAAGCTTGGCGATACGGATATGAAGATCTCCTACCATTGTAACCGACTCTATGTAACCCTAACCCTATCCGGTGTCTATATAAACCGGAGGGTTTTAGTCCGTAGGACAACATACACATCAACAATCATACCATAGGCTAGCTTCTAGGGTTTAGCCTCTCTGATCTCGTGGTAGATCTACTCTTGTACTACCCATATCATCAATATTAATCAAGCAGGACGTAGGGTTTTACCTCCATCGAGAGGGCCCGAACATGGGTAAAACTTCGTGTCCCTTGCCTCCTGTTACCATCCGGCCTAGATGCACAGTTCGGGACCCCCTACCCGAGATCCGACGGTTTTGACACTGACATTGGTGCTTTCATTGAGAGTTCCTCTGTGTCGTCACTATCAGGAAGGATGCCTCGCCCTGTCTTTAAAGACGGCACCGCTGCTAAGGGAGCTTTGGTTGTCAGCCAAACCCTCCAGCTAGGTGGTTTTCTTATGACCACCTGTTCGGCTTCTGCGCCGACGATGACCTCTCGAGCCATCGAAAACAATCTTCATGTCAACTCAGAACTTGCCGAGCAGTTAGATCCAATAGAGCTTTCCTCCATAAACGAGCTCTTGGATCGCTTCGCCGCCCTGGGAGTCGCTACGGATTACGACCAAATTAGGCCTAAAACCGATCTGAGAGAGATTAACTCTCCCCAAGCCACCCATCACGTTGCCATGGTAGAGGGACAGTGCGGCGACCCTTCATCTATCTTAAGGACTCTCTACGTCCGGATTCCCGATCCCTCCAGGCCAGATGTCCGCGGAGGGGAGGATATCACTCAAGACCTGAACTTAGAATCAGGCGACGGACTGGATTCATTGGACGACATCCAGGAATCCAAATTTTCGAGTTCGGAAATTCCTCGGCCTTTGAGCCTCAGAAGGGGTAAGGCTTCGGATTTAATTCCACCCACCCACCCGAACATTAGCTATCTATTCCAAATCAGGCAAGAGCCCAAAGAAATAGTACATCATTACTGGGCCAGATTCCTCCTGGTTATGAACAGGATAAAGGGCTGCCGCGAGGAAGACGCAATTTCATTCTTCTGCAATAATTGCACGGACAAGGGAATACTCAACGCCATAAGTCGCCGTGTTATTACACGCTTCGCTGACTTAGCGTCCATAGTACGAAAGTACTGTGCGATGGAAAGCGCCCAGAAAACCGAAACAAAATTTTGGGACAATCCGGCCCTTAAGGCAAGCCCAGTCCGACATAAAAGGGTGCATCATCGCCAGACACCCGGGTCAAACACCAAAAGGCAAAAACCCTCCACAGGGCATGGAACCACACTGGAAGGATGGCTTAATGGACCCTGTAAAACTCATAGTACAGAGGACACCACACCAACTCACAGCCTTAGAGCATGTTGGATACTCCGGCAGGTGGCCAAAATTGGCGAAAACCTCCTAATTCTAGAGGCCATAAAAAGCCACCCCAGAGACACCAATACGGTATTAACAGTCTTTGAGACCTTCGCATCAAATAATATGCGAAAAAGGACACTCCGCAGCCTTGCCGAAGTCTACCAAGTGGCAACAATAAACCCATGGAGTGACACGGCCATCACCTTTAACGCCAGTGATGAACCTAAATTCCGAACAGCCCGAGCACTAGCTGCATTGGTCCTCAGTTCAATAGTGGACGGCTTTCGTCTTACCAAGGTACTCATGGACGGCGGCAGCGGATTGAACCTCATTTATGAGGAAACTCTTCAAAAAATGGATATAGACGGGAACCGCATCATACGAAGCAGCACAACCTTTAGAGGAATAATCCCCAGTCGGGAAGCGCGCTGTACAGGAAAAATCACACTAGATGTGGTGTTCGGCACGCCGGACAATTACAGGTCCGAAGAGGTCATGTTCCATGTGGCCCCGTTCAGCAGCGGTTATCACGCTTTGCTAGGACGGAAGCATTCACAATCTTCCAAGCAATACCCCATTAAGGGTACATGAAGCTCAAGATGCCCGGGCCTAACGGGATCATCACTCTCGCTAGTGATCCGGACATAGCACTCCGCGCCGAAAACAAGACAGCCGCACTGGCCCTCGAGGCACTATCCGAAGCCCTAGCGGCTGAGGAGCTGACTGCGCTGCGCTCTACGGTGAATAGGGACGACGTGGTACTCGACAAAAGATCCAAATCCACCTCCTTTAAACCAGCGGACGAAATAGTCAAATTCCAAGTCCATCCAACGGACCCCAATAAAACAGCTTCCATCGGGGCACAGCTAAACCCTGATGTCGACGCCGCATTGCGAGAGTTCGTACGAGAGAACTGGGACATTTTCGCCTGGCACCCTTCAGACATGCCAGGAATCCCACGCAGGCTGGCCAAACACAGCTTAAATATCCAAACAGGATTCAAACCTGTCAAACAGGCTCTCCGGCATTTTTCTGAACCTAAGAGACATGCTATGGGAGAGGAGCTAGCAAAGCTATTAGAGGCCAGATTCATCAGAGATATAAAACATCCGGACTGGCTAGCAAACCTGGTGATGGTACCAAAGAAGGACAAATCCTGGCGCCTGTGTGTTGATTTTAAAGACCTCAACAAGGCTTGCCCAAAGGATCCCTTCCCCCTCCCCCGCATCGATCAAATTATCGATGCGACCACGGGACACGATTCGTTGTGTTTCCTCGACGCATATTCTGGCTACCATCAAATCAAGATGGCAGAACCAGACCAAGCCGCAACGGCATTTATCACACCATACGGGCCATTCTGCTTCAACACGATGCCCTTCGGGCTCAAAAACGCCGGTGCAACATATCAGTGCATGATTCAGACATGTTTGGCAAGCCAGATCGGTAAAACAGTGGAGGCATACGTAGAATATGTGGTCGTCAAAACAAGACATGTTGAATCTCTAGTAGACGACTTGAGGCTCACATTTGATAATCTCCGAACATAGGCATCAAGCTCAACCCAGAAAAATGTGTTTTCGGCGTTCCAGCCGAAAAGCTGTTGGGCTTCATTGTATCTAGCAGAGAAATTGAAGCAGATCCAGCCAAGATCCGAGCTCGGTCGCAACTGGATATCCCAAAGGACCTCAAACAAATACAAAAGTTAACCGGATGTGTGGCGGCTCTAAGCCGCTTTGTCTCCCGCTTGGGAGAAAAGGCCCTTCCCCTTTACCGCCTCCTTCAGCGCACCGAACACTTCAAATGGACGGACGTAGCCACGGCCGGACTCGACGAAATAAAAGCCATACTGGCAACAAACCCAGTCCTGGACGCGCCAAACACCGGCGAACCAATGCTATTGTACATCGCAGCAACACATCAGGTTGTAAGCGCAGTGCTCGTCGTCGAACGTGAAGCGGACAGACACAAATTCCCCCTTCAAAGGCCGGTCTATTATGTGCCCAATGTCCTCACTCCCGGCAAATCACGGTATCCGCATTATCAAAAGATTGCGTACGCGGTATTCATGGCATCCCGGAAGCAACGACACTACTTTCAAGAGTGTTCAATAGCAGTGGCCTCGGAAGTACCACTTAACGACATTATAAACAACCGTGACGCAACGAGCCAGATCGCGAAATGGGCCATCGAGCTCCTCCCGTTCGACATAACTTATAAGCCACGACGAGCCATCAAGTCACAAGTTTTGGCCGACTTCGTCGCAGAATGGACGGAGGCCGAACTCCCTAGAGAGTACGGTACATATTAAAATTGGATCATGCATTTCGATGGCTCCAAAATGTTGGCTAGATTGGGGGCTGGCGTCGTTTTGACGTCCCCCACAGGAGACACAGTTCAATACGTACTACAGATTCTGTACACGGACTCCAACAATGCAGCCGAATATGAGGCCCTTCTACATGGTCCCCGAATGGCAGTATCCATGGGCATCCAACGCCTAGAGGTGCGCGGGGACTCGAACCTCGCAATCTCCCAAATAAATGGAGACTTCGATGCCAAGGATTTGAAAATGGCAGCTTACCGCAATGCCGTCCTAAAAATGTCATCTCGGTTCGAGGGACTTGAATTTCACCATATAGACCGGGAAAACAATCAGGCGGCAGATGTCCTGGCACGCATCGGCGCAAAACGCGATGTAGCCCCCCCCCCCAACATCTTCTTGGAAAGGCTTTTCAAGCCATCCGTGGTATGGGAAGGGGAGCCAAACAATAACAGCCCGGACCCAAACGCACTGCCCGACACCGAACATTCTGACACAATCGGAGGCTCTCCCATTGAAATAACACCTTTAGCCCATGTAATAATGGCCATCATTGCCCCGTGGACAGAACCATTCCTCGCCTACCTTACTAGGCAGGAACTCCCCGAGGACCAAATGAGGCACGCTGCATAGTGCGGCGATCCAAAGCCTACAGAGTCCATGAGGGAGAGCTTTATAAGAAAAGCACTACCGGAGTCCTTCAAAGGTGCATCTCCGAAGAGGAGGGGCGGAATCTCCTGGCTGAAATCCATGCCGGACTCGGCGGTCATCACGCTGCAGCCCGGTCCCTGGTAAGCAAAGCCTTCCGTATAGGCTTTTATTGGCCGACGGCCTGGGCATACGCTCAGGACTTAGTCCAACGATGCACGGGCTGCCAGCTCTTTGCAAACCAAAGCCATATGCCACCCACCGCCCTCCAAACTATCCCCATCACTTGGCCCTTTGCGGTCTGGGGGCTTGATATGGTTGGACCCCTTAAAGGCGGAACCCACAAGCACAAATACTTACTGGTCATGGTGGATAAGTTCACCAAATGGATAGAAGCCAAGCCTGTTAAGAAGGCCGAATCCGGACCTGTGATAGACTTCATATCCGGGGTTGTACACCGTTATGGCGTCCCCCACAGCATCATCACTGATAATGGCACAAACTTTATGGCCGACGAGGTAAAACTCTGGTGCAAAAACATGGGCATAAAACTTGATTATGCTTCCGTCTATCACCCACAAACTAACGGCCAGGTCGAACGTGCAAATGGTCTTATCATGAGCGGCATCAAACCCAGACTAGTGCGGTCCCTCAAGGAATCTAACACGCACCGGGTAGAGGAGCTCGACTCCGTACTCTGGGGGCTGCGGACCATGCCGAATCGCACCACCGGATACACATCATTCTTCATGATGTACGGCGCAGAGGCAGTTCTGCCTTGCGACATAATTCATGACTCACCTCGAGTGCGCATGTACGAGGAAAGAGAAGCCGAGCTCAATCGGCAGGACAGTTTGGACGCATTACAGGAGGAGCGTGACGTGGCGAAAGACCGTTCCACATTCTATCAACAGCAAGCTCGAAGATACCAAAGCAGAGAAGTACGGGCCAAAAATTACAATGTTGGCGAATTAGTTCTACGCCGGCCGGACAAGAAAAAGGACAAACTCAAGCCCAAGTGGAAAGGTCCCTTCATAATTGACCAAGTCCTGACTGGTGGAGCATACCGCCTATGAAACGCATCGGATAACCGACTCGAGCCGAACCCATGGAACGCAGCCCGTCTCCGAAGATTCTATGCCTAGCGCCGGATCCTGTGTTCGTCTCGTTACTCTGTCCATTTTTATATACTATCCGTCTTACATTTCTCTCCTCCCTTTTTCTCTCTCTTATAACCTTTAAAGGCTCACAAATTGACGCGCTATCCGCGCTCAGTAAACCTGGGGGCTTCTTTAAACAGAAGCTTATTTATACGGGCTTCATGCCTAACACATGTGTCAAACTTCCGCATGTACCTTTTATTCACCATTATATGCATCTGACTTAAGTTTTGGCCAAGCTAGGTTGTCTGGCTCCTGTGCTTACCCCTACGTTCCTGATTATTTGGCTAGGTGGTAAAGGGAGCACCTCTGCGATTGTTACTGCCGGATCAGCCGGACATGTACCTCAGACTGGGTGAAGCCGAAAGCTAGCGTTCTTAAGAGAATATTCGGTCGGTGAACTAAAGATGATCTTTTTCTTTATCTATGTGCCCCCAGGCGTTTTTCCTGCGTTTCTTTTCGCAGCATGGACAGGCACTTTAGGGCATGCCCCCCAGGGAAAGGAACCCCTAACGGAACTATTCTCCCTGGAAGATATTTCTTACTAACCATGTAATATAACATAACTAGTCGGGCACTTGTCTGTTCACGCACTAATGACCCCTACGCCTGGTCTCCACGCATTCCCCGGTTCGTATATAACCGCATGGGAATTCGGACACACTCCGGACCGTCAGGCCCCTAGGTTGAAGCGAAAAGGTCGGCCATGACAAACGATCTACAATCCGGCTAGAAGGCATTATAAATGTCAATTCGATTACATAGTCATTGACTGATTGTATTCCTCTTCACTACCATCTAACAGGTTGTATAATTTACAGTCCTGCTAGGAGTACTTTGCGGCCAACTCTACTTGGCCGTACACTAAGCTTACAGGGATCTCCTTCCCATCGGGCCCTATAGGACCGACCACGGCCATGTGGTTGGGGTTAGCCTTTGAGTACCGCGTCTTCATCATGGCCCAGGCCTCCCTAGCGCCTTGACGGCAGGCTGACATCTTCCACAATTGGAAGCGCCGCCGTGCTCCCTTTAGCTTCTCCGCAAGCTCTCCAATACCTTCGGGCATGGAGATGGATGGCCACAGGGCCTGGGCGATGCCTCGCATCACCTGCCGAACTCGATCGAGCAGTTGCGAGAGCTCGGGAAGAAGGTCACCCGTAGAACCGAGCATCTCCTCTGCCGGACGACCTGTTAACACACCTACAGACATTGCTCTGTCAGTCGACTTCCCCACCGAACCTTCTTTCAAATGGTTCGTTCAAGCACTTACTAAATATGCCGCGTCGAAGCCGCTGATTCTCCTTCATGGAGTCTGATAGCTGGGCACGAACATCTTTCAGCTCGACGCCCAGCCGGGTGTTGGCATCTTGGAGAACGTTCTTCTCCCCCATCACCTTTAATAGCACCCTCTCACCAGCCTTTAGCTGGCATAGGAGATGTTGCTTTTCCGGATTCAATCCGGCGCCATCTACAATTTTATTTGTCAGATTCGCACCAAAGCCGTGCTTCGCGAAATACTTATCTTTCGAAATGTATATTACCAGAAGGGGCCTCCTTAGGCTCCCCTGCCGCGGCTAGTGCGGCCTCCAGTTGGGCTTTGCACTCTTCCAGCTCCTAGGACAATAGGGAATTCTTTTCTGTAAGAACTTGCATATCAAATGATCCTTAAACCAGTTATTCTAACTGTTTCAAGTCTCGGGGGCTACTGCTACATATATATTTACCAAAATTTTCTTACCCCTATGTCTTTTACATATCGCTCTGTGGCTCTGGCTAGACCATTTTGAGCGGCACAGATGTGCGCATCTCCCGAATTGAAGGCTGAAGGAAATATGCCCTAGAGGCAATAATAAAGTTATTATTTATTTCCTTATATCATGATAAAAGTTTATTATTCATGCTAGAATTGTATTAACCGGAAACATAATACATGTGTGAATACATAGACAAACAGAGTGTCACTAGTATGCCTCTACTTGACTAGCTCGTTAATCAAAGATGGTTATGTTTCCTAACCATAGACAAAGAGTTGTCATTTGATTAAACGGGATCACATCATTAGTTGAATGATCTGATTGACATGACCCATTCCATTAGCTTAGCACCCGATCGTTTAGTATGTTGCTATTGCTTTCTTCATGACTTATACATGTTCCTGTGACTATGAGATTATGTAACTCCCGTGTGCCGGAGGAACACTTTGTGTGCTACCAAACATCACAACGTAACTGGGTGATTATAAAGGTGCTCTATAGGTGTCTCCAAAGGTACATGTTGGGTTGACGTATTTCGATATTAGGATTTGTCACCCCGATCGTCGGAGAGGTATCTCTGGGCCCTCTCGGTAATGCACATCACTTAAGCCTTGCAAGCAATGCAACTAATGAGTTAGTTGTGGGATGATGTATTACGGAACGAGTAAAGAGACTTGCCGGTAACGAGATTGAACTAGGTATTGGATACCGACGATCGAATCTCGGGCAAGTAACATACCGATGACAAAGGGAACAACGTATGTTGTTATGCGGTCTGACCGATGAAGATATTCGTAGAATATGTAGGAGCCAATATGGGCATCCAGGTCCCGCTATTGGTTATTGACCGGAGACATGTCTCGGTCATGTCTACATTGTTCTCGAACCCGTAGGGTCCGCACTCTTAAGGTTTCGATGACAGTTATATTATGAGTTTATACGTTTTGATGTACCGAAGGTTGTTCGGAATCTCGGATGTGATCACGGACATGACGAGGAGTCTCGAAATGGTCGAGACATAAAGATTGATATATTGGAAGCCTATGTTTGGATATCGGAAGTGTTCCGGGTGAAATCGGGATTTTACCGGAGTACCGGGAGGTTACCGGAACCCCCCGGGAACTATATGGGCCTTAGTGGGCCTTGGTGGAAGAAGAGGAGAGGTGGCCAGGGCTGGGCCGCGCGCCCCTCCCCCCTAGTCCGAATAGGACAAGGAGAGACGGGGCCGGCGCCCCCCTCCTTCTCTCTCTCTCTCTTTTTCCACCTCATGAATCCTATTCCAACTAGGATTGGGGGAGAAGTCCTACTCCCGGAGGGAGTAGGACTCCTCCTGGCGCGCCCTATGGTGGCCGGCCGGCCTCCCCCTCTTGAACCTTTATATACGGAGGCAGGGGCACCCCAGAGAGACACTAGTTGATCCACATGATCATATTCTTAGCCGTGTGCGGCGCCCCCTGCCACCATAGTCCTCGATAATATTGTAGCGGTGCTTAGGCGAAGCCCTGCGACAGTAGTACATCAAGATAGTCACCACGCCGTCGTGCTGACGGAACTCTTCCCCGACACTTTGCTAGATCGGAGTCCGGGGATCGTCATCGAGCTGAACGTGTGCTAAAACTCGGAGGTGCCGTAATTTCGGTGCTTGATCGGTCGGGCCATGGAGACGTACGACTACATCAACGAAACGCTTCCGTTGTTGATCTACAAGGGTACGTAGATCACACTCTCCCCTCTCGTTGCTATACATCACCATGATCTTGCGTGTGCGTAGTAATAATTTTGTAATTACTACGTTCCCCAACAAAGGCATCTAACGCCTCTTGGGAGAAGCAAGCGTCGCAAAGAATTGTCCGGCGATGCGTGTGGTTCATGGCACTTTCCACTTCAGAGTTGGTGGAAGACAACCCGTCCGCATCCTCCGTCGGAGGAACGTCCGGCACGCGCCTTGCGTTCGCCTTCGCCCCCGGACCAGGCTTTGGAGCCTGGCTGGTGGAGGCGCGATTGGCAACCTCTACGGATATAGTCCGGCAAGGTCTCTTTGTCCTGAAGGGGGCGCGAGTGTCAAATGTGCCTCGAAGGTATAACAACTGGGATAGAGGGGCGCGCCATACCTTTGCGCTGATGCCTCGGTCCGGTCTGCACCTCTTTTCTGCCCACGGGGCCCTGCGGCCCCTCGCTGGCTTGTCGCCGCGGGTTCGGCCTTCCGCCTCAACAACCTCCCTTGCAAAGTTCGGTTACAATCAGGAAATTGAACACGCATGGACGGACCCCTATCCGGGGTACTGGGACTTCGATCTCAGGTACCTAGGGTGTCAGGATTAGCCCTGGGTAATCGGCCGTAATGGCCGCCAAGGTGTTGTCCTCGCTCAATTGATGGAACACTCCATTAATCAGCTCCACAGATATGTCCGGATCCTCTTGAGAGGCCGGGTCGAGAGACCGTCCTGGGTCCTCGGGTTGTGGAGGCGGGCTGATTATTTCCTTAACAGCCCGGCGTAGTTCCTGCGTCGAGGTCATCAGACTAAGTATTCAACAATGGGAACACTAAACGGATGAGCAAGTAGATGCGACCACTTACCCAGCTTGGGGGATTGTCCATAGATAATCCACCCTGTGGGTTGACGCGGAGAAATTCCTCCTCTTCTCCCTTGTACAAAGTGGACAAGATCTTTAATAGAGCGGTGACTGAATCTGGCCCTTTACGGCCGTAGCGGGTGGCGTCGTCCTCCCCGTTGAAATCCCACATGGGCTGGCTTCTATACTGAAGCGGTTGCACCCCCCGCATGATGCATTCGGCCATAACTCCTATCATGGTTAGTCCGAAATGGGCCAATAATCTTATTCGGCCCATCAGGTAAATGATGTTCCTGTCACCTTCCCTTTGAGGGCTCCGTGGACGCCAGCTTAGGCGCTTCTTTAAGGGAGCACTATCGAATTCTGGGAGGCCGATCCAGACAGGATCCGGCAGCGGCACGTCTTCTATATAGAACCATTTCGAGGGCCAATCTTCGGACGCCTTCTTTGGATTTCCGGATAGATATCCAGTCCCGGCGATGCGCCATACTTCGGCTCCGCCCACTTGATATATTGACCCTTCCTTGGAATGGGGCACGAGGCAAAACAGCTCCTTCCACAGTCCAAAATGAGCTTCAATACCCAAGAACAGCTCGGAAAGGGCTACAAAGCCCGCGATAGGCAATACTGAGGCAGGCGTGAGATGATGTAGCTGGAGGCCGTAGAACTCCAGCAGCCCCCGGAGAAATGGGTGGATGGGAAATCCGAGCCCCCTTATTAAGTAAGGGACAAGGCACACCCGCTCTCCTTTGGATGGATTAGGGGCATTCTCTGCTTGCCCTCCGCCGTTGTAGACGGCAAGACCGACTCGAACCGGGACCATATAGGTCGGGGGTAGAAACCCCTTGGTCTAGAGGGTCACTAGTTTGCTATGCAGAGTGGAACATCTCTCCCAATATCCAGGCTTAGGGCTGGAAGGGCGAGCGGAGGAGTTGCGGCGGCTGGCCATGGTGAAATGGACCTTTGTCAGATGCGCTCTGATGAACACTCGTGGAGGGGAGAAGGTGTGGATTGGATCTAAATCCTCGTCCTTAAATAGGGCAGCTCATTTACGCGGCTAGGGGTGTGAACGAAAAAACACTCAGACTTTTCATATTTGTTTGACACGTGGGAAACGGCCATTATTGGGCGTAGAAGCTAAGGAGCGCAATATCTACAAGAAACCGAACTTTATTCAAACAGGTACACGGAATTTGGAGGAGAACCCGCCTTGCAATGCCAAAGACGATCTGCGCGCTGGACTTATCGTCACTGAAGCCTGGTTCGGGGGCTACTGAGGGAGTCCTGGATTAGGGGGTGTTCAGATAGCCGAACTATACCTTCAAGCCGGACTCCTGGACTATGAAGATACAAGATTGAAGACTCCGTCCCGTGTCCGGAAGGGACTTTCTTTGGTGTGGAAGGCAAGCTTGGCGATACGGATATGAAGATCTCCTACCATTGTAACTGACTCTATGTAACCCTAACCCTATCCGCTGTCTATATAAACCGGAGGGTTTTAGTCCGTAGGACAACATACACATCAACAATCATACCATAGGCTAGCTTCTAGGGTTTAGCCTCTCTGATCTCGTGGTAGATCTACTCTTGTACTACCCATATCATCAATATTAATCAAGCAGGACGTAGGGTTTTACCTCCATCGAGAGGGCCCGAACCTGGGTAAAACTTCGTGTCCCTTGCCTCCTGTTACCATCCGGCCAAGACGCACAGTTTGGGACCCCCTACCCGAGATCCGCCGGTTTTGACACCGACACTCTCCATGACGAGGAGGGAGTAGTTCTCCCTCAGGGCTGAGGGTATGTACCAGCAGCTATGTGTTTGATCCCTCTCTCTCTCTCATGTTCTTAAGGTGGTACGATCTTGATGTATCGCGAGCTTTGCTATTATATTTGGATCCTATGATGTTTCTTCCCCCCTCTACTCTCTTGTAATGGATTGTGTTTCCCCTTTGAAGTTATCTTTTCGGATTGAGTCTTTAAAGATTTGAGAACACTTGATGTATGTCTTGCCGTGCGTATTTGTGGTGACAATGGGATACCACATGATTCACATGTTGTATGTTTTGGTGATCAACTTGCGGGTTCCGCCCATGAACCTATGCATAGGGGTTGACACACGTTTTCATCGTGATTCTCCGGTAGAAACTTTGGGGCACTCTTTGAGGTTCTATGTGTTGGTTGAATATATGAATCTGAGATTGTGTGACGCATATCGTATAATCATACCCACGGATACTTGAGGTGACATTAGGGTTTTGGTTGATGTGTGTCTTAAGGTATTATTCTAGTACGAACTCTAGGGCTGTTTGTGACACTTATAGGAATAGCCCAACGGATTGATTGGAAAGAATAACTTTGAGGTGGTTTCGTACCCTACCATAATCTCTTCGTTCGTTCTCCGCTATTAGTGACTTTGGAGTGACTCTTTGTTGCATGTTGAGGGATAGTTATGTGATCCAATTATGTTATTATTGTTGAGAGGACTTGCACTAGCGAAAGTATGAACCCTAGGCCTTGTTTCCTATCATTGCAATATCGTTTATGCTCACTTTTATCATTAGTTACCTTGCTGTTTTTATATTTTCAGATTACAAAAACCTTTATCTACCATCCATATCCCACTTGTATCACCATCTGTTCGCTGAACTAGTGCACCTATACAATTTAACATTGTATTGGGTGTGTTGGGGACACAAGAGACTCCTTGTTATTTGGTTGTAGGGTTGCTTGAGAGAGACCATCTTCATCCTACGCCTCCTACGGATTGATAAACCTTAGGTCATCCACTTGAAGGAAATTTGCTACTGTCCTACAAACCTGTGCACTTGGAGGCCCAACAACATCTACAAGAAGAAGGTTGTGTAGTAGACATCAAACCTCGGTGAAGCTGCTTATATATTGGGCATCAAGATCTATAGAGATAGATCAAGACGCTTAATTGGACTTTAACAAAGCACATGCCTTGATAATGTTTTGAAGAAGTTCAAAATGGATCAAGCCAAGAAATGGTTCTTGCCTGTGTTACAAGGTGTGAAGTTGAGTAAGACTCAATGCCCGACCACTGCAGAAGATAGAGAGAAATGAAAAGTGTTCCCTATGCTTCAGCCATAGGCTCTATCATGTATGCAATGTTGTGTACCAGACCTGATGTGTGCCTTGCTATTAGCCTAGCAGGGAGGTACCAAAGTAATCCAGGAGTGGATCACTGAACAACGGTGAAGAACATCCTGAAGTACCTAAAAAGGACCAAGGATATGTTTCTCGTTTATGGAGGTGACAAAGAGCTCATCGTAAATGGTTATGTTGATGCAAGCCTTGACACTGATCCGGACGATTCTAAATTGCAAACCGGATACGTGTTTATATTAAATGGTGGAGCTGTTAGTTGGAGCAGTTCTAAACAGAGCGTTGTGGCGGGATCTACATGTGAAGCGGAGTACATTGCTGCTTCGGAAGTAGCGAATGAAGGAGTCTGGATGAAGGAGTTCATATCCGATCTAGGTGCCATACCTAGTGCATCGGGTCCCAAGAAAATCTTTTGTGACAATACTGGTGCAATTGCCTTGGCAAAAGAATCCAGATTTCACAAGAGAACCAAGCACATCAAGAGACGCTTCAACTCCATCCGGGATCAAGTCCAGGTGGGAGACATAGAGATTTGCAAGATACATACAGATCTAAATGTTGCAGACCCATTGACTAAGCCTCTTCCATGAGCAAAACATGATCAGCACCAAGGCTCCATGGGTGTTAAAATCATTACTGTGTAATCTAGATTATTGACTCTAGTGCAAGTGGGAGACTGAAGGAAATATTCCCTAGAGGCAATAATAAAGTTATTATTTATTTCCTTATTTCATGATAAATGTTTATTATTCATGCTAGAATTGTATTAACCGGAAACATAATACATGTGTGAATACATAGACAAACATAGTGTCACTACTATGCCTCTACTTGACTAGCTCATTGACCAAAGATGGTTAAGTTTCCTAACCATAGACATGAGTTGTTATTTGATCAATGGGATCACATCATTAGGAGAATGATGTGATTGACTTGACCCATTCCGTTAGCTTAGCACTTGATCGTTTGTTTACTGCTATTGCTTTCTTCATGACTTATTACGGAACAAGTAAAGAGACTTGCCGGTAACGAGATTGAACTAGGTATTGGGATATCGATGATCGAATCTCGGGCAAGTAACATACCGATGACAAAGAGAATAACATATAGTGTTGTGCGGTTTGACCGATAAAGATCTTCGTAGAATATGTAGGAACCAATATGAGCATCCAGGTTCCGCTATTGGTTATTGACCGGAGACGTGTCTCAGTCATGTCTACATAGTTCTCGAACCCGTAGGGTCCGCACGCTTAAAGTTCTGTGACGATCGGTTTTATGAGTTTATATGTTTTGATGTACCAAAGGTAGTTCGAAGTCCCGGATTTGATCACAGACATGACGAGGAGTCTCGAAATGGTCGAGACATAAAGATTGATATATTGCAAGCCTACATTTGGACATCGGAATAGTTCTGGGTGAAATCAGGATTTACCGGAGTACCGGAGGGGTTACCGGAACCCCCCGGGGACTAAAGGCCCTTGTTGGGCCATAAGGGAAAGAGAGAGGGGCTAGCCTAGCGAAGGCAGTGCGCCCCCTTCCCCCTATTTGAATTGGACTAGGAGAAGGGGGGCAGCGCCCCCCTTTCCTTCTCTTTCTCTCCCTGCCTTTCCCCCTCCTAGTAGGAGTAGGAAAGGGAGGAATCCTACTCCTACTAGGAGGAGGATTCCTCCTCCTAGGCGCGCCAACAAGGGCCGACCGGCCTCCCCCTTGCTCCTTTATATACAAGGGCAGGGGGCACCTCTAGACACACAAGTTGATCGCAAAGATCTCTCCCAGCCGTGTGCGGTGCCCCCCTCCACCATAAACCACCTCGGTCATACTGTAGCGGTGTTTAGGCGAAGCCCAGCTGCAGTAACTTCATCAACATCGTCACCACTCCATCATGCTGACGAAACTATTCCCTGAGCTCTACTGGATCGTGAGTTCGTGGGACATCACCGAGCTGAACATGTGCTGAACGCGGAGGTGCCGTACGTTCGATACTGAGGATCGGTCGATCGTGAAGACGTACGACTACATCAACCGCATTGTCATAACGCTTCTGCTTAACGGTCTATGAGGGTACGTGGACAACACGCTCCCCTCTCGTTGCTATGCATCACCATGATCCTGTGTGTGCGTAGGAAAATTTTGAAATTACTACGTTCCCCAACAGAAGGAGCCCCGCTCGAGGGTCAGGAAGGCACAGAGAGAGCTCGAATCGCTCTCAAGGGCAACCCCGACTCCTGATGTTCGTATGCAGCAGAAGGAGTTGCCTCTATTTATAGAGAATTTGCTTGAGCAAGATGAAATATACTGGATGTAGAGAGGCAAAGTTAGTTGGCTTCGGTGAGGAGACCGTAACACTGCTTACTTCCTGTTGGAAATATGCCCTTGAGGCAATAATAAATTAGTTATTATAATATTTCCTTGTTCATGATAATCGTTTATTATCCATGCTAGAATTGTATTGATAGGAAACTCAGATACATGTGTGGATACATAGACAACACCATGTCCCTAGTAAGCCTCTAGTTGACTAGCTCGTTGATCAATAGATGGTTACGGTTTCCTGACCATGGACATTGGATGTTGTTGATAACGGGATCACATCATTGGGAGAATGATGTGATGGACAAGACCCAATCCTAAGCCTAGCACAAAGATCGTGTAGTTCGTATGCTAAAGCTTTTTCTAATGTCAAGTATCATTTCCTTAGACCATGAGATTGTGCAACTCCCGGATACCGTAGGAATACTTTGGGTGTGCCAAACGTCACAACGTAACTGGGTGGCTATAAAGGTACACTACAGGTATCTCCGAAAGTGTCTGTTGGGTTGGCACGAATCGAGACTGGGATTTGTCACTCCGTGTAAATGGAGAGGTATCTCTGGGCCCACTCGGTAGGACATCATCATAATGTGCACAATGTGATCAAGGAGTTATCACGGGATGATGTGTTACGGAACGAGTAAAGAGACTTGCCGGTAACGAGATTGAACAAGGTATCGGGATACCGATGATCGAATCTCGGGCAAGTATCATACCGCTAGACAAAGGGAATTGTATACGGGATTGATCGAATCCTCGACATCGTGGTTCATCCGATAAGATCATCGTGGAACATGTGGGAACCAACATGGGTATCTAGATCCCGCTGTTAGTTATTGACCGGAGAACGTCTCGGTCATGTCTGCATGGTTCCCGAACCCGTAGGGTCTACACACTTAAGGTTCGATGACGCTAGGGTTATAGGGAATAGATATACGTGGTTACCGAATGTTGTTCGGAGTCCCGGATGAGATCCCGGACGTCACGAGGAGTTCCAGAATGGTCCGGAGGTAAAGATTTATATATGGGAAGTCCTATTTTGGTCACGGGAAAAGTTTCGGGTTTTATCGGTAACGTACCGGGACCACCGGGAAGGTCCCGGGAGTCCACCAAGTGGGGCCACCAGCCCCAGAAGGTTGCGTGGGCCAAGTGTGGGAGGGGACCAGCCCCAGGTGGGCTGGTGCGCCCCCCCACCAAGGCCCAAGGCGCAGGGAGAGTGGGAGGGGGCAAACCCTAGGTCCAGATGGGCCTTAAGGCCCACCCTAGCTGCGCCCCCCTCTCTCCCCCCTTGGCCGCACCCTAGATGGGTTTTGGGGGCTGCCGCCCCCCTAGGGAGGGAACCCTAGATGGGGGCGCAGCCCCTCCCCTTCCCCTATATATACTTGAGGTTAGGAGGGCTGCAAGACACACGATTTGATCTCTCCCTGGCGCAGCCCTACCTCTCTCCTCCTCTTCTCTTGCGGTGCTTGGCGAAGCCCTGCTGGAGTACCACGCTCCTCCACCACCACCACGCCGTTGTGCTGCTGCTGGATGGAGTCTTCCTCAACCTCTCCCTCTCTCCTTGCTGGATCAAGGCATGGGAGACGTCACCGGGCTGTACGTGTGTTGAACGCGGAGGTGCCGTCCGTTCGGCGCTAGGATCTCCGGTGATTTGGATCACGACGAGTATGACTCCATCAACCCCGTTCACTTGAACGCTTCCGCTTAGCGATCTACAAGGGTATGTAGATGCACTCTCCTGCCCCTCGTTGCTGGTTTCTCCATAGATAGATCTTGGTGACACGTAGGAAAATTTTGAATTTCTGCTACGTTCCCCAACTGTGGCATCATGAGCTAGGTCTATTGCGTAGATTCTATGCACGAGTAGAACACAAAGTAGTTGTGGGCGTTGATTTTAATCAATATGCTTACCGTTACTAGTCCAATCTTGATTCGGCGGCATTGTGGGATGAAGCGGCCCGGACTGACCTTACACGTACTCTTACGTGAGACTGGTTCCACCGACTGACATGCACTAGTTGCATAAGGTGGCTAGCGGGTGTCTGTCTCTCCCACTTTAGTCGGATCAGATTCGATGAAAAGGGTCCTTATGAAGGGTAAATAGCAATTGGCATATCACGTTGTGGTTTTTGCATAGGTAAGAAACGTTCTTGCTATAAACCCATAGCAGCCACGTAAAACATGCAAACAACAATTAGAGGACGTCTAACTTGTTTTTGCAGGGTATGCCATGTGATGTGATATGGCCAAAAGGATGTGATGAATGATATATGTGATGTATGAGATTGATCATGTTCTTGTAATAGGAATCACGACTTGCATCTCGTTGAGTATGACAACCGGCAGGAGCCATAGGAGTTGTCTTTATTTATTGTATGACCTGCGTGTCATTGAACAATGCCATGTAATTACTTTACTTTATTGCTAACCGGTAGCCATAGTAGTAGAAGTAATGGTTGGCGAGCAACTTCATGGAGACACGATGATGGAGATCATGATGATGGAGATCATGGTGTCATGCCGGTGACAAGATGATCATGGAGCCCCAAGATGGAGATCAAAGGAGCTATATGATATTGGCCATATCATGTCACTATTATTTGATTGCATGTGATGTTTATCATGTTTATGCATCTTATTTGCTTAGAACAACGATAGTAAATAAGATGATCCCTCATTAAAATTTCAAGAAAGTGTTCCCCCTAACTGTGCACCGTTGCGACAGTTCGTTGTTTCGAAGCACCACGTGATGATCGGGTGTGATAGATTTAACGTTCACATACAACGGGTGTAAGATAGATTTACACACGCGAAACACTTAGGTTGACTTGACGAGCCTAGCATGTACAGACATGGCCTCGGAACACAAGAGACCGAAAGGTCGAGCATGAGTCGTATGGTAGATACGATCAACATGAAGATGTTCACCGATGATGACTAGTCCATCTCACGTGATGATCGGACACGACCTAGTTGACTCGGATCATGTAATCACTTAGATGACTAGAGAGATGTCTATCTGAGTGGGAGTTCATAAGATGAACTTAATTATCCTGAACATAGTCAAAAGGTCTTCGCAAATTATGTCGTGGCTCGCGTTTCTGTTCTACTGTTTAGATATGTTCCTAGAGAAAATTTAGTTGAAAGTTGATAGTAGCAATTATGCGGACTAGGTCCGTAAACTGAGGATTGTCCTCATTGCTTCATAGAAGGCTTATGTCCTTAATGCACCGCTCAGTGTGCTGAACCTCGAACGTCGTATGTGGATGTTGCAAACATCTGACATACACGTTTTGATGACTACATGATAGTTCAGTGCGTAATGCTAAATGGTTTAGAATTGAGGCACCAAAGACGTTTTTGAAACATCGCGAAACATATGAGATGTTTCGAGGGCTGAAATTGGGATTTCAGGCTCGTGCCCACGTCAAGAGGTATGAGACCTCCGACAATTTTCCTAGCCTGCAAACTAAGGAGAAAAGCTCAATTGTTGAGCTTGTGCTCAGATTGTCTGAGTACAACAATCATTTGAATCGAGTGGGAGTTGATATTCCAGATGAGATAGTGATGTTTCTCCGAAGTCATTTCCACCAAGCTGCTAGAGCTTCGTGATGAACTATAATGTATCGGGGACATATATGATGATCCTTGAGATATTCGCGATGTTTGACACCACAAAAGTAGAAATCAAGAAGGAGCATCAATTGTTGATGGTTGGTGAAACCACTAGTTTCAAGAAGGGCAAGGGCAAGAAGGTATACTTCATGAAACGGCAAATTAGCTGCTGCTCTAGTGAAGAAACCCAAAGTTGAACCCAAACCTGAGACTAAGTGCTTCTGTAATAAGGGGAACAACCACTGGAGCAGAATTACCCTAGATACTTGGTAGATGAGAAGGCTGGCAAGGTCGGTAGAAGTATATTGGATATACACTGTGTTAATGTGTACTTTACTAGTACTCCTAGTAGCACCAGGGTATAAGATACCGGTTCGGTTACTAAGTGTTAGTAACTCGAAATAAAAGCTACGGAATAAACAGAGACTAGCTAAAAGGTGAGATGACGATGTGTGTTGGAAGTATTTCCAAGGTTGATCAAATATCGTACGCTTCCTCTACCATCAAGATTGGTGTTTGCGTTGAGCATAGACATGATTGGATTATGTCTATCGCAATACGGTTATTCATTTAAGGAGAATAATGGTAACTCTGTTTATTTGAATAATACCTTCAATGGTCTTGCACCTAAAATGAATGGTTTATTGAATCTCGATCGTAGTGATACACATGTTCATGCCAAAAAGATATAAGATAGTAATGATAGTACCGCCTACTTGTGGCACTGCTGCGTAAGTCATATCGGTATAAAACGCATGAAGAAGCTCCATGTTGATGGATCTTTGGGCTCACTCGTTTTTGAAAAGTTTGAGACATGCGAACCATGTCTATTGGTGTGTATGCATGAAGAAACTCCATGCAAATGGACCGTTTGGACTCACTTGATTTTGAATCACTTGAGACATGCAAATCATACCACATGGGCAAGATGACTGAAAGCCTCGTTTTCAGTAAAATGGAACTAGAAAGTAACTTGTTGGAAGTAATACATTTTGATGTGTGCAGTCCAATGAGTGCTGAGGCATGTAGTGGATATCGTTATGTTCTTACTTCACAGATGATTTGAGTAGATGTTGAGTATATTTACTTGATGAATCATGGGTCTGAATTATTGAAAGGTTCAAGTATTTTCAGGGTGAAGTTGAAAGATCGTCGTGACAAGAGGATAAAAGATCTATGATATGATCATAGAGATGAATATATGAATTACGAGTTTGGCACAGAATTAAGACATTGTGGAAATTGTTTCACAACTAATAGAGCCTAGAACACCATAGTGTGATGGTGTGTCCGAACATCATAACTGCACCCTATTGGATATGATGCATACCATGATGTCTCTTATCGAATTACCACGATAGTTTGTGGGTTAGGCATTAGAGACAACCACATTCACTTTAAATAGGGCACCACGTAATTCCGATGAGATGACACCGTATGAACTATGGTTTAGAGAAACCTAAGCTATCATTTCTTAAAAGTTTGGGGATGCGACGCTTATGTGAAAAAGTTTCAGGCTGATAAGCTCGAACCCAAAGCGGATAAATGCATCTTCATAGGACACCCAAAACAGTTGGGTATACCTCCTGTCTCAGAACCGAAAGCAATAAGGGATTGTTTCTAGAATCGGGTCCTTTCTCGAGGAAAAGTTTCTCTCAAAAGAATTGAGTGAGAGGATGGTGGATACTTGATGAGGTTATTGAACCGTCTCTTCAACTAGTGTGTGGCAGGGCACAGGAAGTTGTTCCTGTGGCACCTACATCAATTGAAGTGGAAGCTTATGATAGTGATCATGAAACTTCAGATCAAGTCACTACCAAACCTCGTGGGATGACAAGGATGCGTACCATTTCAGAGTGGTATGTGATCCTGTCTTGGAAGTCATGTTGCTAGACAACAATGACCCTACGAGCTATGGAGAAGCGATGGTGGGCCCAGATTCCGATAAATGGCTCGAGGCCATAAAATCCGAGAGAGGATCCATGTATGAAAACAAAGTGTAGACTTTGGCAGAATGGCTCGATGGTCATAAGGCTGTTGAGTACAGATGGATTTTAAAAGGAAGACGGACAATGATGGTAAGTATCACCATTAAGAAAGCTCGACTTGTCGTTAAGATGTTTTCCGACAAGTTCAAGGAGTTGACTACGATGAGACTTTATCACTCGTAGTGATGCTAAGAGTCTGTTGGAATTATATTAGCGATTACTGCATTATTTATGAAATCTTGCAGATAGGATGTCAAAACATTGTTTCCTCGACGATTTTCTTGAGGAAAGGTTGTATGTGATACAACCGGAAGGTTTTGTCAATCCTGAAAGATGCTAATAAGTATGCAAAGCTCCAGCAATCCTTCTAAGGACTGGAGTAAGCATCTCGGAGTTGGAATGTATGCTTTGATGAGATGATCAAAGATTTTGGGTGTATACAAAGTTTATGAGAAACTTGTATTTCCAAAGAAGTGAGTGGGAGCACTATAGAATTTCCGATGAGTATGTGTTGTTAACATGTTGTTGATCGGAAATGATGTAGAATTTCTAGAAAGCATGCAGAGTTATTTGAAAAGTGTTTTTCAATGGAAAGCCTGGATTAAGCTACTTGAACATTGAGCATCAAGATCTATAAGGATAGATCAAAACGCTTAATGGTACTTTCAAATGAGCACATACCTTGACATGATCTTGAAGGTGTTCAAGATGGATCAGTCAAAGAAGGAGTTCTTGCCTGAGTTGTAAGGTATGAAGTTAAGACTTAAAGCTCGACCACGGCAGAAGAAAGAGAAAGGACGAATGTCATCCCCTATGCTTTTGTCATAGGCTCTATACGGTATGCCATGCTGAGTACCGCACCTGATGTGTGCCTTGCCACATGTCTGGCAAGAGGGTACAAAGGTGATCCAGGAGTGGATCACTAGATAGCGGTCAAAAATTGTCCTTGGAGTAATAAGGACATGTTTCTCGATTATGGAGGTGATAAAGAGTTCGGCGTAAAGGGTTACATCGATGCAAGCTTTAACACCTATCCGAATGATTCTGAGTAGCAAACCGGATATGTATAGTGGAGCAACCATTTGGAATAGCTCCAAGTGGAGCGTGGAAGCAGCATTTATAATATGACCTAGAGATTTGCAAAGTACATACGGATCTGAATGTTGCAGACCCGTTCACTAAAACCTCTCTCACAAGCAAAACATGATCAAACCCAGAACTCATTGAGTCTTAATCACATGATGATGTGAACTAGTTTAGTGACACTAGTAAAGTCTTTGGATGTTGGTCACATGGCGATGTGACCTGTGAGTGTTAATCACATGACGATGTGAACTAGATTATTGACTCTAGTGCAAGTGGGAGACTGTTGGAAATATGCCCTAGAGGCAATAATAAATTAGTTATTGTTATATTTCCTTGTTCATGATAATCGTTTATTATCCATGCTAGAATTGTATTGATAGGAAACTCAGATACATGTGTGGATACATAGACAACACCATGTCCCTAGTAAGCCTCTAGTTGACTAGCTCGTTGATCAATAGATGGTTACGGTTTCCTGACCATGGACATTGGATGTTGTTGATAACGGGATCACATCATTGGAAGAATGATGTGATGGACAAGACCCAATCCTAAGCCTAGCACAAAGATCGTGTAGTTCGTATGCTAAAGCTTTTTCTAATGTCAAGTATCATTTCCTTAGACCATGAGATTGTGCAACTCCCGGATACCGTAGGAATACTTTGGGTGTGCCAAACGTCACAACGTAACTGGGTGGCTATAAAGGTACACTACAGGTATCTCCGAAAGTGTCTGTTGGGTTGGCACGAATCGAGACTGGGATTTGTCACTCCGTGTAAATGGAGAGGTATCTCTGGGCCCACTCGGTAGGACATCATCATAATGTGCACAATGTGATCAAGGAGTTGATCACGGGATGATGTGTTATGGAACGAGTAAAGAGACTTGCCGGTAACGAGATTGAACAAGGTATCGGGATACCGACGACCGAATCTCGGGCAAGTATCGTACCGCTAGACAAAGGGAATTGTATACGTGATTGATCGAATCCTCGACATCGTGGTTCATCCGATAAGATCATCGTGGAACATGTGGGAAACAACATGGGTATCCAGATCCCGCTGTTGGTTATTGACCGGAGAACGTCTCGGTCATGTCTGCATGGTTCCCGAACCCGTAGGGTCTACACACTTAAGGTTCGATGACGCTAGGGTTATAGGGAATAGATATACGTGGTTACCGAATGTTGTTCGGAGTCCCGGATGAGATCCCGGACGTCACAAGGAGTTCCGGAATGGTCCGGAGGTAAAGATTTATATATGGGAAGTCCTGTTTTGGTCACCGGAAAAGTTTCGGGTTTTATCGGTAACGTACCTGGACCACCGGGAGGATCCCGGGGGTCCACCAAGTGGGGCCACCAGCCCCAGAAGGTTGCGTGGGCCAAATGTGGGAGGGGACCAGCCCCAGTTGGGTTGGTGCGCCCCCCACCAAGGCCCAAGGCGCAGGGAGACTGGGAGGATGCAAACCCTAGGTCCAGATGGGCCTTAAGGCCCACCCTAGGTGCGCCCCCCCTCTCCCCCCCCCTTGGCCGCACCCTATATGGGTTTTGGGGGCTGCCGCCCCCCTAGGGAGGGAACCCTAGATGGGGGCGCAGCCCCTCCCCTTCCCCTATATATACTTGAGGTTAGGAGGGCTGCAAGACACACGATTTGATCTCTCCCTGGCGCTGCCCTACCTCTCTGCTCCTCGTCTCTTGCGGTGCTTGGCGAAGCCCTGCTGGAGTAACACGCTCCTCCACCACCACCACGCCGTTGTGCTGCTGCTGGATGGAGTCTTCCTCAACCTCTCCCTCTCTCCTTGCTGGATCAAGGCATGGGAGACGTCACCGGGCTGTACGTGTGTTGAACGCGGAGGTGTCGTCCGTTCGGCGCTAGGATCTCTGGTGATTTGGATCACGACGAGTACGACTCCATCAACCCCGTTCACTTGAACGCTTCCGCTTAGCGATCTACAAGGGTATGTAGATGCACTCTCCTTCCCCTCGTTGCTGGTTTCTCCATAGATAGATCTTGGTGACACGTAGGAAAATTTTAAATTTCTGCTACGTTCCCCAACACTTCCATCAATCTGCTTCGGCTCATCGATGGAAGAATTTAATTAAAAAGTTTAAAAGCAATAGTAATACTTGGATAGAAGGAAACGACAACTTGAAGCCGTTGATTCGTGATTACTTTTAGGGTCTTTTTACATTAGATATGGGGGAGGTAGATCAGGGCTTGTTAAATTCTGTAAAACCTGTGGTGACCAATGATATGAATAATATGCTTTTGGCCAAGTATACCAGGGAGGAGGTTCGCAAGGCTTTGTTCCAAATAGGTGATCTGAAGGCCCCGGGCCCAGATGGACTTCAAGCTATTTTCTTTAAAAGATTCTGGCACATTGTGGGAGAGGAGCTGACATATGAGGTGCTGAATGCTATACGTCATAGAAAGATCCCTACAGGTTGGAACTCAACGAACGTGACTCTCATACCTAAGGTAAATTCCCCTGAGGTGATAACATAGTACAGACCAATAAGCTTGTGTAACGTGGTCTATAAAATCATTTCGAAAATGATTGCAAATAGACTTAAGAGGATTCTCCCTGACATTATTTCTCCAACACAAAGTGCCTTCGTACCGGGAAGACTAATCATTGATAACGTGTTGGTAGCTTATGAATGTTTTCATGCAATCAAGAAAAAAACTCATGGATCAAATGGGCTCTGTGCGGTAAAGTTGGATTTGAATAAAGCTTATGACCGTGTTGAATGGGGCTTTTTGGAGAAGATAATGCTGCGGATGGGGTTTCATGCACAATGGGTGGAGCTCATCATGGAGTGTGTGTCCTCAATAAGCTAGAGAGTCAGATTTAACAACACCGAAACTAATGAGTTTTCTCCTACAAGAGGCTTGAGGCAGGGTGACCCTATATCACCTTATTTATTTTTATTGTGTTCTGAAGGTCTCTCAAGTCTGCTTGCTCATGAACAGGAAATGGGTGAATTAGATGGTGTGCGAGTGTGCGGGAATGCCCCCTCAATTTCGCATCTGTTATTTGCAAACGATGCTCTGATTCTTATGAAGGCGGATACCCATAATGCGGATACTTTAAAAGGAGTTTTGGAGACCTATTGCTCTAGTTCAGGGCAGCTGATCAGTAATGCAAAGTCAAGCATATATTTCAGTCCGAATACAAATGTCCAAACCAGGGAAAATATTTGCAGAGAATTGAAAATTGTGACAAAAGCTTTATCTGATACGTATTTGGGCCTACCGACTATGGTAGGGGTGGACAGAAGCGACTGTTTTCAACACTTGATTGATAGAGTTTGTCAGAGGCTGAAGGGGTGGAAAGAGAAAACACTCTCGATGCAAGGTAAAGAGATATTGGTAAAATCAGTTGCCCAAGCGATTCCTTCCTATGCAATGTCAGTTTTCAAACTTCCAAAAGGAATCTGCAAATCTATTACTGATGAAATAGCTGGCTTTTGGTGGGGAGATGATGAAGAGAAGAAGAAAATGCATTGGTTTGCCTGGTAGAGATTATGCATACCGAAGAAGGAAGGGGGATTAGGGTTTAGAGACTTGCACAGTTTTAATCTTGCTTTACTAGCAAAACAGTGATGGCGACTAATCCAGAATCCGGATTCTTTATGTGCTCAAGTTCTGAAGGCAAAGTATTACCCGGATGGTGACATTTTGAATGCGGGGCCCAAGAAGGGCTCTTCTTATACTTGGCAGAGCATTGTGGCTGGCATTCAGACTTTCAAGAGAGGTTGCATTTGGCGTGTTGGATCCGGAGCTAATATTGATATTTGGAATGACCCCTAGATACCATCGAGTGCTACTAGAAAACTGATTACACACAGAGGTGCAAGAATGCTATCAAATGTTGATGAGTTAGTAAATCCACATACGGGACAATGGGACGAAGAACTAATCCGGGATATATTTTCATCGGTTGACGTCCATAGGATACTACAGATCTAGTTAAATCCCCACATGTGGAATATTTTGTAGCATGGAACTACACACGGTCAGGTACATTCTCCGTGCGATCGGCCTACCATAGAGAATTTGAGCATCAATATGGTTCGCGGTGGAGGCGAGGGGACGGGCAAGGTTCAGAAAATATCAACTCGGTGTGGAAGGACATGTGGAATTTGAAGATACCTGGGAAGATAAAACATTTTGGTTGGAAGGTCCTGTAGGGTGCCCTACCTTGCTTCGGTGTATTGGCAAATCTCCATATCCCATGCATTGGACAATGCCCAGTTTTCTCAGTTGGAGTAGAGGATATACAACACTGCCTGTTTAACTGCTCGCGAGCAAGATCTGTCTGGGAACAACTTGGCTTGGCGCAAAGTCTACAAGAGGCGATGGCTGAGGACAGATCAGGTTCTATCACAATGGAAACCATGTCTAAACTACAGGGAAATGACCATGAGCTACCAAGGGCAGAACTTGCACTACTGGCAGCGTGGTACATTTGGTGGCAGCGACGGCAAATCACCAAAGGTATAGAGGTCCAAGATTCGTCGAAAACGGCTCTAGCGATTAGAGTTCTGACAACGAATTACTTGCGATCAACGTCTTCCAAGGGCACAACAAGGACAATTGATCATATTTGGAAGAAGCCAAACCGGGGGATAGTGAAGATTAATGTTGATGCTTCGTTCCAATATGAAACACTCTCGGGTGCGAGTGGTGCAGTGGCCTGGGATGATCGAGGTGATTTTATAGCGGCAGCAAATTGGTACATTCCAGTAGTAACCGGGGTGGACAGCGCTGAACTAATGGCTATCAGGAATAGCCTCTACCTAGCAGCCAATATCGGGTGTAACACTGTTGTTCTGGAGTCAGATTCTTCATTCGTGGTGGACTCGATGAACCAAATTTATGATTATATGGGGCCGGATATAGCTATCATCATGGAGTGCAAGCAACTAATGACGGACTTCGCGTCAGTATCATTCAAGCACTGCTATAGAGAAGCTAACCAAGTGGCGGATGAACTAGCAAAGAACTCTTTCATGAAAAGGGTTTCTGGGTTTTGGGACGTGATCCCTGACTTTATTTCCAATCTCATTGTAAACGACATGTCTATTGTTTGAGAAATAAAGTCTTATTTGTGGTCAAAAAAAAGCTGTCCAACGAAAATTACGTGCCCTCTTAAAATCACGCGGGTATAAATGAAGGGTTTGTTTGTTTCTCTCTGTCTCTATCTCTCTAGGAAATTAAGTTCAATGAAATTATGCACGCCATACATGTTACTAAAATTAGACGCATATTAAATTTGCTTCCACCGTAATGAAAATGTGCTTCCTTTAGTTAATCAATTTGCTTCGAATTTAAATGTGCTCCAACTTTACCAAAAATTGTTTTGTGTTGGATAAACTTATTTATCTCATCAGATCTCGAACATGGAATTTGCTTTCTTACGATGCATACCAATTTTTTTTATGCAACACGCGTCTTCAACACAATGAAATGATGTTTCAATGAATTCGAGAATTTGCTTCTGGTGCAACTAAAATATGCTTCTGCTTTTTTTGCGAGGAACTAAAATATGCATTGACTTAACAAAAAATGTAACCATAAAATTATTATTTTTGTCCATGGTAGCTCAGTTAGATAATTTTCTTACATTAGCTAGATATACATGAGTCCAATGTAGCAGAATATTCTCGTTTCCAATCAGAGTAAAAATTGGGCCTCTAATTGTACATTTTGCTTCCATTGTGGTTAGAATTTTTTATCTATCTAGATCTAGAAATTTGGGTCCGCTCGTATATTATTCTGCATTGTTCGCTCTTTCTTTGCTTCATCTGGCAGAAATTTTCCAACACCAACACAAAAGACCAAAAATTTGATTTGCTTTTTCAGTTTGGTGTTTGGTTTGTTTGTTTTTATGCCTACCACCAGCTCTAAGGATGAAAAAGTTTCAAAAAAACACCATGTTCAACGGAGTGTTTTCGGGTAGGACAGAAGTCTCTGTTTGAGAGCATGTTTTTTGGCATTGTCAAATGACACCAAATTTTTTCCATTAGCTTTTTGGTGCCATGCCAATTTGTTTTAGTTATCGACAATTTTTGCATTTTCTGGAGTTTTCTCTGTAAAAAAATACCGATAAATGGCCGGACGTGTCACAACTTGCATATGGTGTCGAGAATTGTTCAAACCTGACATGGATTCCTACCATGGGCATGCCTACCTGTTTGCAGAATTTGGGCTCATTTGAAGGATGTCCAAACATAGACCATGTTCAACGAGGGTGTTTGGATAGGGCAGAAGACTGAGCACGATGTTTCCCAATATCCTTGAAATGACCCCAACTTTTTCAAGCAGGTGGGCATGACCATGTTAGTTATCCATACCAAGTTCGAATGATTTCTGACACCGTATGAAAGTTGCGACACGTCCGCCCATTTATCGGCCTTTTTTGACCGAGAAAACTCTGAAAAATGAAAATTTTGTCAAAAACCAAAACAACTTGGCATGTCATTCAAGGCAACAAAAAAATTGGGGTCATTTTAAGGATGTCGGGAAACAACGTACTCTCACCTGAACATCCTCCATTGATCATGGTCTATGGTTGGACATCCTTCAAATCACCCCAACTTTTGTAAGCATGTGGTCATGTCCATGGTAGACATCCATGTCAGGTTCGAATGATTTCTGACACCCTATGGAAGTTGCGACACGTTCGGTCATTTACCAGTCTTTTTTACTGAGAAAACTCCATAAAAATTCAAAAAGATTCGAGAACCAAAATAGCTTGGTATTGTGCCTTGAATTGGTCGCACAAGGCCATGAAAAAAATTGTGCCATTGCAAGGATGTCAAAACAAACGTTCTCTCAATGGAGCCTTCTGGGCTTTAGGCCTGCCTGAACACCCTTCGTTGAACACAATCTATTTTTGGACATCTTCAAATGACACCAAATTTGGCAAATAGGTGGACATGCCCATGATAGGCATCCCTGTCAGATTTGAATGATTTTTGACACCATATGCAAGTTGCGACATGTTCGGCCATTTATTGGTCTTTTTTGACCAAGAAATCTATAGAAAATACAAAAATTATCAAAAACCAAAACAAATTGACGTGCTTCCTTGAATTGGTCATACAAGGCCATGAAAAAAGGGGACATTTCAAGAATGTCGGGAAATAACATGCTCATAGATGGAGGAGCTTTCTCGCAGAACACCCCTCCGTTGAAAATGGTGTCTTTTTGGACATCCATTAAATGACCTCAACTTAAGCTAGGTGGCATCCCCTTGGTAGACATCCATGTCAGTTTTGAAAAAAAAATCACAATTTTGATAGGTACTTAAAATTGTTATTTTTTTCCCATTTCCGCGCACGACAGTGAATCGGCCCAGCCGGGCGGCCTCCTGTGAATACTGTATTCAATTTATGATTTTTGTTCCAAATTCGTGAACTTGTTTTCAAATCAATGAACTTTGTTGCCAAATTTGTGAATTTTCTTTCAAACCGATGAACGTTTTTCCTCCTTGGAGCCGGGGTGTTCATGTGTTCCAAGGCCGGTCCATCAAAACTGAGGTCCCTGTGTCAAAATCTAAGATGGCCCTATCTTGTTAGAGAAAAACGTCCAACTACATCAAGTTGTCGTCTATGGCAGGACGCGTGCATAAAAAGTATTTTGAGGTGTTCTTTTTAGTAGCGTTAATATAATTTTTTTAGGCATTTTGATGAAACACGTAAAAAAGGTGTTTCCTCACATGCCTTTAGTGAATGAGGCGTTTTGGCATTTTATAAAATATCTCCACAAACGGCAGGAAGCCTATAATTGATTATTTAGATACTTACAGAAACTTGAAGTCATAAAGGTTATTTCGCTTCATATAACCTAAAAAAAACTTCTACTATCTAGTTGGTCGCCCATATTTTTTTACAAGCTTTGTTATTCGAGAGGTCGCTAAATTGAGTGCGAATAAAACAAATTTTTCTTGAGAGACTGATGGGCCGATGTATTGGTTTTGAGCACCGGCGTAGTGTGTTCTTATAGGGCGTGTTTGGTTCCAGTTTGGAACAGTAGCTGCATTGCATACACATCTCAACCCAGCCTGACTCTAAAAAAACAACCTCATATGCGATATCTGTGAGTTGTTTGGTTGTCTACATATGAACTTCCTGCATTAGGGGATCAACTTTGGCATGTTGTTTGGTTGCTTGCATTCTCTCGGCGCATGCAACTACACGTTGTTTGGTTGCCCGCATGGGGTATGATTAAGAGTTAGCACTTGCACTTAGCACACAGAGCTAAGAGCTAGCAGAGGAAGGAGGAGGAGAAACGCAGTGTGCTCGGACCATGGCGACTTCGGTGGATAGTGGCCGTGGCGCCGTGTCCGACATGACAAGCATGGAGTCGTGGACGAGTGACCCCGCCGGCGGCACGGCGAGCGACACCGTCGGTGAACTGGTTGCGGTGCTCGCGCAAAGACAGTGGATAGAGGAGGAGAATGCAGTGCTCGCGCCAAGGTATCGTCAGTGCAGTGGATGAGAGAGGAGGCCGAGATGATCGACGCCGGAAACGACTCCAGTGTATAGTAGGGCGAGAGAGAGGAGGCGAAGATGATCGACCCCGTCGACGGCGCGGTGAACTGCAGTGTGCGCAAAGACAGAGGACACAAGAAAGCAGTGTGCGCGCCATTGCAACGTCAGTGTAGTAGGAGGACGACAGAGAGTAGGCCGAGATGAGCGACGCCGGAAACGACTCTAGTGTAGTAGCACACGGGTAAGGAGATCAAAGGGAAGGACTTCGGCGTCGAGAGGGACCAATAGGAGGGCTCAGAGCAGAGGACAGAGGAGCTCGACATGGCGGCGTCACTGCAGTAGACTGCTGTTGAAAGAGAGATGAAGCTACGATCGTCGAAACCAAAAACTTACAACACGAATGTTGTGAGGGACTGCGAGATTAGGCTGCTGGTCAAAGGAAATTTCAAATAATCTATCGTGCGCGACGAATCTGACAAAATTCGTTCAGAATAGCTTCAAAAGGGAACAGAGATTAAGAACTTACGTCCGACGAAACTACGAACCGATTGCCTGAATGGAACCGTAGCATCGAGATGCATCTTTTTCGTATAGACCTTCCCTCGAATTGAAGCACCGTTGTGTAGATCAGAGGGAGGAGTTTAGACAGGAGCTTACTGGAGGTTGAAGAACTCACCTAATCACCTCGCATCCCTCTCGTCTCCACTCGTGCAAGGGCCCACCGGCTTGCGCTCACCTCGGCCTGGCTCGAGAGAAACTGCTGATTCCTTGGTTTTCCAGTGAGCCAGGCCCAGAGATACTTTAAGCTTCGTGCTATGCAGGCCCAACAAAAAAATCAGACAATCAAACATCCCGTTTCCTTCCTGGGTCTGGTTGGGTCTCATGGGAGCAACCAAACACGCCCATACAGTTTGTGCTATTTTAAACACCAGTGGGCAGCTTGGTGGAGTGGCAGACTGTGTAGTATGGAGGATGATGTAACGAGTTCTATTCCTCTAGTGAACTCGCCCCTTTTCTCCAGGATTTTTACGCCTTGCTTGTTGTGCGTGGTCGTAACAGCGCGCTCCTTCGTAGAAAGGATCCGTATCCAAGATCATAATGCCTACGTTTCAAAAATAAAAAAAAGATTTTAACGCGTATGACGTACTTTCAAAAACGACCATCATACCCTCTATTATGAAAAGGTATGGGGTAATCACAGCTGTTGATGTATTTAAGAGGGGTCTACCGAAGCAGAAGTATTTGTTTTCAAATATGAAATATACGCAAAAAGACAATTTGTAAGTTATTGCGGTTGGCAAGGTGTCTTCAGCACATTGCTGGCCCCCGCAATGTCCCCATACCAGCAGTAACCCAACATAGCGAGTTGGGGGTCAGATATTAGGCGTGACCCCAAAGAGAGGAAATTTCTCAAGCAATAAATGCACCCCGAAATCAGCCAGTGTGGGTGAGGCTGGTCATAGTGGGGAGTAACTTATACTAGTGTCATGCATATAACACTAGTCTAAGTTACTACCTCTATAGTGCAAAGTAATATAATAGTAGTGTCATAGATGACTACATTTATTACCTTATAGACTCATACTTTCTCGGGAAGCGCTATGTTACAGTAACATATTATGTTACTCTAAACACCTCTCTCCTCATTAACTATGTGCCACATAAGCAAAAAATTCTTGAAGTGCGTTATGTTACTACCTAAGTTACTCCCACTATGACTAGCCTGAGGGCGTGCACGATAGGGCGCACGGTCCCGACACACATCTCTGATTATCGGATGAGAGCTTTCCCACCTTCAATCGGCGGGCGGTGGACCAACCATCGAGGAGCATGTTGTAGATCTGTTCAACGGGCGTGTTCCCATCATGCCGGCACCGCTCGACGAGTTTGAGGGCCCGTGCGCGGGTGACACTCCTTGCAGAGCGCCCCTACAACCATATTTAGGAGGGAGGTCATGGCGACGGAGCCGTCGCCATTGACTGTGTAGCGGTCGGGGTGGTGGCGGAGGAAGAGCTATGCGTGGAGGGTGATGGCAACGCGACCAACGCGTTGGTTAATTTGATCTAAAGATGGGGGAGCCGCAAGGCTCCCACATGCACGGAGCTCGTCTCCTCGGCAAGCTTGCTGCACGGCGGTTGGAGCTGCAGAGGGATGCGTCGCGAGTGGAACGGGGGAGAAGGAATCCCATGGCCTCGATCGGAGTCTCTCTCTCTCTCTGAAGAAGGTGAACGACCGTTGGAGAAAAATGCAGGCTCAACAAACACACCATTTATATTGCAACTAGCAAATATGTCTGTCCCTTGTAACTGGAGATAAAAAAATACGGAACGACTATGCAGGATCATGTGGAGCTGTTATCCGTGATCACCGTGGGTCTTTTATAGCGGCATCCATAACTATATTAGAACACGTAGCCGATATGTTTACGGCAAAAGCGGCAGCTTTGCTCGAAGGATTGAAGCTAGCAAGGAATACGGGATGCTATAACTTGGTGGTGAGATCGGACAATACCACGGTGGTGGATGCACTAATCCACAATGGAGGTTATTTTATGGTGGCAGCGTCGTTCATTGATGAATGTCGAAGTAATCTCACTAGTAGAAAACAGGGCTTTGGTCCAGGCCGAGGTGGCCCATTAGTCCCGGTTCAGTCCAGAACCGGGACCCATGGGGCCATCTGTCCCGGTTCATGAGGCCAGGGGCCTGCCGGGCCTCGTGGAGGCATTGGTCCCGGTTCGTCATGCCCCTTTGGTCCCAGTTGGTGGGACGAACCGGGACCAATGGGCCTCGCTCCTGGCCCACCAACATTGGTCCCGGTTGGTTGCTTGAACCGGGACCACTGGCTTCCCTTTGGTATCAGTTCATGCCACAACCCGGGACCAATGAGGTGCCTATATATACCCACTCGCCGGCGAGCAAAGCACTCCACACTGCTCTGTTTTTTCTGGCCGGCGAGGGGAGAGCTTTGTGGTGCTCTAGCTCACCTCCTATGCACATGAGGTGTTCGATGAAATGCCCGAGCCACACTAGTTAAGCTTTCTCCTCTCGAAGCTCGACCTCAAAGCTCCATTTTCCTCGAGATTTGTCTAGGTTTAGCGGCCCGTCACGTCCCACTCCCGTCTTCACCGCCGTGGATCGCCCGCACCGATCTCGTCGCCGGCACCACCTTGGTGAGCCTCTTGTTCTTATCTTCTTTCTGAAAGGAAAAATTCTTACTTTAGCTAGATAGATACTTGTCTAATTTTTTTACTTTTATTATTGCTTGTTATTATATAGTGCGATGGTTTTGGTATCCGTCCCCGTCGGCCCTCGTCCTGGCTATGATTCGGATGTGGTATATATTATCGTTTTATAACTATTTGGTTCATTTATTGTTTATGACAATTATGCCAACCAACGTGGCATAGATTTTATTTATTTAGGAGGTAGTTGAACCGGAAATTCCAACTGACCCTATTGTCGAGAGGTTAAATTTAGTTGAAGAAGAAAACAATTACTTGAAGGAAAAAATAAAAAAAATTGAGGAGGAGAAGATGATACTGGAGTTGCATGTTGCGGATGTCGTGGATGATCACAAGATCAAGATGGATGCAATGCGGTTGAAGATGAGAAAGATTAGAAAATATGCCATTCATACTGAGGCTTGATATCATTATGCCGTTGGATCAATTGTTACCTTGGTTGCGATTATGATCGCATTTGTTTTCGCATTGAAATGTTTTACATAGTTTCAATGTATGGTTTAATTAATTAGATACTCAGGAGAGCTATATGTTGTTAGATGAGAACTATGTATATACTTTGGTTTTAATGTGATGATGAACTTCTATTAATTTGGTCACTTAATTATCTATTCATGATGTTCTGTAATGGTTTTGACACACTTAATTATATATAATGCACGTAGATGAACCGGCAATGGATGTACGGTTGCAGACACACCTTCGAGTACATTAAGGGCGTGCATGATTTTCTCGAAGTGGCTGAGGCAAATAAGCAGAATATTTTTATGTGTTGTCCATGCCCTAAATGTGGGAATACGAAGTCTTACTCTGACTGGAAAATCCTTCACACCCACCTGCTTTACAATCGTTTCATGCCACACTATAATGTTTGGACGAGGCACGAAGAAATAGGGGTTATGATGGAAGATGGTGAAGAAGAAGAGGACGATGACAACTATGTGCCCCCTGAATACGGTGATGCTGCAATGGGGGAAGCTGGTGAAGATCAAGAGGAACCAGACGATGTGCCCAATGATGCTGCAACGGGGGAAGCTGCTGAAGATCATGAGGAACCAGACGATGTGCCCGATGATGATGATCTCCGCGGGGTCATTGTCGATGCAAGGACGCAACGCGAAAGTCAAAGGGAGAAGCTGAAGTTCGATCGCATGTTAGAGGATCACAAAAAAGGGTTGTACCCTAATTGCGAAGATGGCAACACAAAGCTCGGTACCGTACTGGAATTGCTGCAGTGGAAGGCAGAGAATGTTGTGCCTGACAAAGGATTTGAGAAGCTACTGAAAATATTGAAAAAGAAGCTTCCAAAGGATAACGAATTGCCCGACAGCACATACGCAGCAAAGAAGGTCGTATGCCCTCTAGGATTGGAGGTGCAGAAGATACATGCATGCCCTAATGACTGCATCCTCTACCGCGGTGCGTACAAGGATCTGAACGCATGCCCGGTATGCGGTGCATTGCGGTATAAGATCAGAAGAGATGACCCTGGTGATGTTGACAGCGAGCCCCCAGGAAGAGGGTTCCTGCGAAGGTGATGTGGTATGCTCCTATAATACCATGGTTGAAACGTCAGTTCAGAAACGAACAGCATGCCAAGTTGATGCGATGGCACAGTGAGGACCGTAAGAAAGACGGGAAGTTGAGAGCACCCGCTGACGGGTCGCAGTTGAGAAAAATCGAGAGAAAGTACTGGCATGAGTTTGCAAGTGACCCAAGGAACGTATGGTTTGGTTTAAGCGCAGATGGCATTAATCCTTTCGGGGAGCAGAGCAGCAATCACAGCACCTGGCCCGTGACTCTATGTATGCATAACCTTCCTCCTTGGATGTGCATGAAGCGGAAGTTCATTATGATGCCAATTCTCATCCAAGGCCCTAAGCAACCCGACAACGACATTGATGTGTTCCTAAGGCCATTAGTTGAAGAACTTTTACAACTGTGGAATGGAAACGGTGTACGTACGTGGGATGAGCACAAACAGGAGGAATTTAACCTGCACGCGTTGCTGTTTGTAACCATCAATGATTGGCCCGCTCTCAGTAACCTTTCAGGACAGACCTACAAGGGATACCACGCATGCACGCACTGTTTAGAAGAAACTGAAAGTATATACCTGGACAAATGCAGGAAGAATGTGTACCTGGGCCATCGTCGATTTCTTCCGACCAACCATCAATGTCGAAAGAAAGGCAAGCATTTCAAAGGCGAGGCAGATCACCGGAAGAAGCCCGCCATGCGTACCAGTGATCACGTACTTGTTATGGTCAATGATTTACATGTAATCTTTGGAAAGGGTCCTGGCGGACTAGCTGTTCCGAATGACGCTGAGGGACACGCACCCATGTGGAAGAAGAAATCTATATTTTGGGACCTACCCTACTGGAAAGACCTAGAGGTCCGCTCTTCAATCGACGTGATGCACGTGACGAAGAACCTTTGCGTGAACCTGCTAGGCTTCTTGGGCGTGTATGGGAAGACAAAAGATACACCTGAGGCACTGGAGGACCTGCAACGTTTGCACGAAAAAGACGGCATGCCTCCGAAGCAGTATAAAGGTCCTGCCAGCTACGCTGTTACGAAAGAAGAGAAAGAAATCTTCTTTGAACGCCTGCTCAGTATGAAGGTCACGACTGGTTTCTCGTCGAATATAAAGGGAATAATAAATATGCCAGAGAAAAAGTTCCAGAACCTAAAGTCTCATGACTGCCACGTGATTATGACGCAATTGCTTCCGGTTGCATTGAGGGGGCTTCTACCGGAAAACGTCCGATTAGCCATTGTGAAGCTATGTGCATTCCTCAATGCAATATCTCAGAAGGTGATCGATCCAGAAATCGTACCAAGGCTAAGGAGTGATGTGGCCAATGTCTTGTCAGTTTCGAGCTGGTGTTCCCACCATCCTTCTTCAATATCATGACGCTCGTCCTAGTTCATCTAGTCGACGAGATTGTCATTCCGGGGCCCGTATTTCTACACAATATGTTCCCCGTTGAGAGGTTCATGGGAGTCCTAAAGAAATATGTCTGTAACCGTACTAGGCTAGAAGGAAGCATCTCCATGGGCCATCAAACAGAGGATGTCATTGGGTTTTGTGTTGACTTCATTCCTGGCCTAAACAAGATAGGTCTCCCTAAATTGCGGTATGAGGGGAGACTGACTGGAAAAGGCACGCTGGGAGGGGCCTCAATAATATGCAGGGATGGATATTCTTGGTCTCAAGCACACTACATAGTTCTATAGAACTCTACCTTGGTGACCCCGTATGTCGATGAACACAAGAACAATCTATGCTCCAAACACCCGGAGCAGTGCGACGACTGGATTACATGTGAACACATCAGGACTTTCAACAATTGGTTGGAAACACATCTCAGAGGTGACAACACTGTTTGTGATGAGCTGTACTTGTTGTCCAGGGGACCATCTTTGACTGTATTGACTTACAAAGGATATGAGATAAATGGGAATACATTTTACACGATCGCCCAAGATCAAAAGAGCACCAACCAAAACAGTGATGTCCGCTTTGATGCAGCAACCAAGATGGGAAAGGACACATATTATGGTTACATAGTGGACATATGGGAACTTGACTACGGACATGATTTTAAGGTCCCTTTGTTTAAGTGCAAATGGGTCAATCTGTCAGGAGCCGGGGTACAGGTAGACCCACAGTACGGAATGACAACAGTGGATCTCAACAATCTTGCGTATGCAGACGAACCGTTCGTCCTAGCCAATGATGTGGCACAGGTTATCTATGTGAAGGACATGTCTACCAAACCGAGAAAAAGAAAAGATAAAGAAGCGAATACATCATACGATGAGCCAAAGCGCCACATAGTTCTTTCGGGAAAAAGGGACATCGTGGGAGTGGAGAGCAAGACAGACATGTCTGAAGATTATGAAAAGTTTCATGAAATTCCTCCCTTCAAAGTCAAGGCTGACCCAAGCATCGTGATAAACGATGAAGATTATCCATGGTTACGGCGCAATAAGCAAATGACACAAGCGAAGAAAAAGTGAAGACTTTCTCCTGCAACTATTATGATGATACCATGCCAACTTTGTAACAGACGAGTATGATACCATTGTCCGTTTTGTACATGCACATGCTATGTGGGTGAAATTATGATACCATGCCAAATTTCAACTTTTTCAGACTTCATTTGAAATGCTTTAATGTCTTATGGTTCGGCCCTCGTAATACCATTATTCAAATTTTAACTATTCAAATTTGAAAACTAATGACACTAACAGAAAGTTTTTAATTTTTTCTAAAACTAATGGCACTAACAGAAAGTTTATAATTTTTCTGACCTAAAAGCAAAAAAGAATTAAACAATAAAGCAAAAAACAAAAGAAATTAAATAATGCAAAAAACAAAACAAAAACTGGGAAAAAAACTATTTGTATAGTAAAGTTAATCACAAACTTGTGATTCACACAAATTTCAAAGAATTCAAATTTTAACTATTCAAATTTGAAAACTAATGGCACTAACAGAAAGTTTATAATGTTTCTAAAACTAATGGCACTAACAGAAAGTTTATAATTTTGCTGACCTAAAAGCAAAAAAGAATTAAAAAAGCAAAAAACAAAACAAAAAATGGAAAAAAAACTATTTTTATAGTAAAGTTAATCACAAACTTGTGATTCACACAAATTTCAAAGAATTCAAATTTTAACTATTCAAATTTGAAAACTAATGTCACTAACAGAAAGTTTACAATTTTTCTGACCTAAAAGCAAAAAGAATTAAAAATAAAGCAAGAAATAAAAAAATGCAAAAAACAAAACAAAAAAACTGGAAAAAAAATAAAAAACTGCCACCTATTGGGCCACCACGGCCTGAATACGACTAGAAACACAACCTGGGTCAGGATTCAGGCCCGCAGAAGGCCCAATAGGCCCACAACACCATAGTGTGAGATTAGGCCCGTAAGCCTGCATTTGAGAGGAGCTCGAGAGGGCAGCCGCAGTGGGGCTTATAAACCACTCCGAGCCCCTCTCAACTAGCGAGGTGGGACTAAACTTTTGGCCGCGGGCAGTGCAAGGCCTTTGGTCCCGGTTGGTACCACCAACCGGGACTAAAGGGGGCATTGGTCCCGGTTCGTGGCACCAACCGGGACCAATGCTCCTCGCCCTTGGCCCATGACCATTACTCCCAGTTTGTGCCACAAACCGGGACTAAAGGGTTGGTCCTCGTTGCAGGCAGAATTTAGTCCCACCTCGCCAACCGAAGGGGGCTCACACCGGTTTATAAGCCCTTCCCTCTCTGCCGTGTTGAGCTCCTCTCAAAATGAAAATAGATGCCCTTATAGAGAAAAGTTTAACCTAAATTCAGAGTGAATTTCTCTGAAATTCATAGAAATTTACTATGAATTTAGGTTGAATTTTCTCTATAAGCGCATCTATCTCATTTTTTTAGTAAGTTAATCACAAACTTGTGATTAACACAAATTTCAAAGAATTCAAATTTTAACAATTCCAATTTGAAAACTAATGGCACTAACAGAAAGTTTATAATTTTTCTAAAACTAATGGCACTAACTGATATTTTATAATTTTTCTAACCTAAAAGCAAAAACAATTAAAAAATTAAAGCAAAAAACAAAAGAAAATAAATAAAGCAAAAAACAAAATAAAAAAACAGGAAAAAACTATTTTTATAGTAAAGTTAATCACAAACTTGTGATTCACACAAATTACAAACAATTCAAATTTTAACTATTACAATTTGAAAACTAATGGCACTAACAGAAAGTTTATAATTTTGCTGACCTAAAAGCAAAAGGAATTAAAAAATAAAGCAAAAAACAAAACAAAATAAATAATGCAGAAAACAAAACAAAAAAACTCGAAAAAAAACTATTTTTCTAGTAAAGTTAATCACAAACTTGTGATTCACATAAATTTCAAAGAATTCAAATTTTAACTATTCAAATTTGAAAACTAATGTCACTAACAGAAAGTTTACAATTTTTCTGACCTAAAAGCAAAAAGAATTAAAAATAAAGCAAGAAACAAAAAAATGCAAAAAAAAACAAAAAAACTGGAAAAAAAAATAAAAAAACTGCCACCTATTGGGCCACCACGGCCTGAATACGACTAGAAACACAACCTGGGTCAGGATTCAGGCCCGCAGAAGGCCCAATAGGCCCACAACAGCATAGTCTGAGATTAGGCCCGTAAGCCTGCATTTGAGAGGAGCTCGAGAGGGCAGCCGCAGTGGGGCTTATAAACCACTCCGAGCCCCTCTCAACTAGCGAGGTGGGACTAAACTTTTGGCCGCGGGCAGTGCAAGGCCTTTGGTCCCGGTTGGTACCACCAACCGGGACTAAAGGGGGCATTGGTCCCGGTTCGTGGCACCAACCGAGACCAATGCTCCTCGCCCTTGGCCCATGACCATTACTCCCAGTTTGTGCCACAAACCGGGACTAAAGGGTTGGTCCTCGTTGCAGGCAGAATTTAGTCCCACCTCGCCAACCAAAGGGGGCTCACACCGGTTTATAAGCCCTTCCCTCTCTGCCTTGTTGAGCTCCTCTCAAAATGAAAATAGATGCCCTTATAGAGAAAAGTTTAACCTAAATTCAGAGTGAATTTCTCTGAAATTCATAGAAATTTACTATGAATTTAGGTTGAATTTTCTCTATAAGCGCATCTATCTCATTTTTTTAGTAAGTTAATCACAAACTTGTGATTCACACAAATTTCAAAGAATTCAAATTTTAACAATTCAAATTTGAAAACTAATGGCACTAACAGAAAGTTTATAATTTTTCTAAAACTAATGGCACTAACTGATATTTTATAATTTTTCTAACCTAAAAGCAAAAACAATTAAAAAATTAAAGCAAAAAACAAAAGAAAATAAATAATGCAAAAAACAAAATAAAAAAACAGGAAAAAACTATTTTTATAGTAAAGTTAATCACAAACTTGTGATTCACACAAATTTCAAACAATTCAAATTTTAACTATTACAATTTGAAAACTAATGGCACTAACAGAAAGTTTATAATTTTACTGACCTAAAAGCAAAAATAATTAAAAAAATAAAGCAAAAAACAAAAGAAAATAAATAATGCAGAAAACAAAACAAAAAAACTGGAAAAAACTATTTTTCTAGTAAAGTTAATCACAAACTTGTGATTCACATAAATTTCAAAGAATTCAAATTTTAACTATTCAAATTTGAAAACTAATGGCACTAACAGAAAGTTTATAATTTTGCTGACCTAAAAGCAAAAGGAATTAAAAAATAAAGCAAAAAACAAAAGAAAATAAATAATGCAGAAAACAAAACAAAAAAACTGGAAAAAAAACTATTTTTCTAGTAAAGTTAATCACAAACTTGTGATTCACATAAATTTCAAAGAATTCAAATTTTAACTATTCAAATTTGAAAACTAATGGCACTAACAGAAAGTTTACAATTTTGCTGACCTAAAAGCAAAAAGAATTAAAAATAAAGCAAAAAACAAAAGAAAATAAATAATGCAGAAAACAAAACAAAAAACTGGAAAAAAAACTATTTTTCTAGTAAAGTTAATCACAAACTTGTGATGAACATAAATTTCAAAGAATTCAAATTTTAACTATTCAAATTTGAAAACTAATGGCACTAACAGAAAGTTTATAATTTTTCTAAAACTAAAAGCAAAAAGAATAAAAAATTAAAGCAAGAAACAAAAGAAAATAAATAATGCAAAAAACAAAACAAAAACTGGAAAAAAATAAAAAAACTGCCACCTATTGGGCCACCACGGCCTGAATACGACTAGAAACCCAACCTGGGTCAGGATTCAGGCCCGCAGAAGGCCCAATAGGCCCACAGACAGCATAGTGTAAGATTAGGCTCGTAAGCCTGCATTTGAGAGGAGCTCGAGAGGGTAGCCGCAGTGGGGCTTATAAACCACTCTCGAGCTCTCTCAGCCAGCGAGGTGGTACTAAACTTTTGACGCGGGGCAGCACAAGGCCTTTGGTCCCGGTTGGTGCCACCAACCGGAACTAAAGGGGTGCATTGGTCCTGGTTCGTGGCACCAACCGGGACTAATGCCTCCCTTTAGTCCCGGTTGGTGGCACCAACCGGGGCCAAAGGCCTCCGCTTCCCGCCCTTTGGGCTGCCGAAAAGAGACCTTTGGTCCTGGTTGGTGGCACCAACCGGGACTAAAGGGGGGCATTGGTCCCGGTTTGTGCCACGAACTGGGACCAATGCTCTTGATATATAAGTGGCACTTAGAAATTTTGCAGAGTTCATCACATCAGTTGCCCCCGATGACACCGAGTACATCGACGCCGCTAGGCTGCTCCACCTCGCCGTCTACGCCGCCACCGCCAACGCCGTCGCCTCCCCGAGCCCGCGCCGTCCTCGTCGCCGGCATCGCCGAGCCCGCCGTCCTCGTCGTCCCCATCATCGCGTGCCTCCCCGAGCTCACCCTCCTCGTCCCTGTCGCCCCGTGCCACGTCCGACGCCGCCCGCCGCCCCCGCCGTCGCCGTCGCCCACCGTCGCCGTTGCTCACGCCTCGCCATGGCCCGCGCCTTTGCCCGACGCCGTCGCCGCTCGCCGCCCCTGCCCTGACGCGCGCCGCCCTGGCCCTGCCCCGACGTGCGCCGCCCCGGCCCGCCCCGTCGTTGTTGTCGCCCTGTCCCGCCCCCTTCGTCGCTGTCGCCCCCTGCCCCGAGCGCGCGCCCCTGCCCCATCGACGTCATTGTCGTCGCCATCCTCGCCGCCAACCCGACGCCCCTGCCCGATCACCTTGGTCCGGCCGGCGCCCTGCCTGTCCTATATATGCTTGTTTTTTTTCATGTATATATGCTTGTTTTTTTCATATATATGATGACATACACTGGTGGAAAAAGGGCCTTTGGTCGCGGTTCTCAACTGCCATTAGTCGCGGTTGCGCAACCGCGACAGACCGGGCGCGACTAAAGGCCCCCCCCCTTTAGTCGCGGTTGCTTAAGAACCGCGACTAAAGGACCGTCCACGTGGGCGCCAGGTGGCCGTCGGGGCGGAGGACCTTTAGTCGCGGTTCTTCTGGCCAACCGCGACTAAAGGCCGCCGCAGGTTTAGGGTTTTAGCCCCCCCCTTAAACATGTTTTCTGTTTAATTTGTATTGTTTTATTTCTTTTGTGCTTTATTTTAATTTTGAAGGAGTTTCATATATTCTACGGTACTACATACATGCATATGAATGTACAATTTCAAATAAATTTGAAATTAGAACCAAAAAGAATTCAAGAGGAATATACAATATATATTCAATATCATCGGATGACCATATACAATTTTGAACAAGTTTCCATACATGATTTAATGCATATAAAGTTCTACGTCCTCGTAATAGTGTTCTCCTTTAGGATGGAGGACTTCCCTGCTGAACCATCCAGCTAGTTCCTCTTGAAGTGGTCGGAAGCGAGCTTCTGGACTAAGCATCCACCGGAGGTTATTCCTCTGAGCATTGGTATCACTCGGAACCCGCTCAGAGGTGTATCTCCGGATCATCTCACAGACATAGTATCCACATAGATTGGTCTCCGGTGGCTGAATATCCCCAGCATTCTTAGCCTTTAACATTTTGAATTCTAGCTCTTTTTTGAATTCACCGACCTTTGTATCTACGAACCGTCTCCAAACCCTACGAGGCAAAGAAAATTAAATGAACAAGAGAGTTATTAATTAGTTACTTGATATTAGGAAATGAACGAAATAGGCCGATCGATATAGAGCGCAAATGAATGAAAATAATTACTTCTGCAGCATTCTTCTCATGCCGCCCCAAAGCTTTGGATCCATATTCACAGAGTCGTGGACGAGACATTCTGAGGTGTTAACTTTAATTACTAGCAGAATCCAGTGGAACCTGCGGACACGATACATGCACAGTACGTCATGCATAACTCATCGATTAGCCGGCCACATACCATGCATGGAGTAAACAAAAGAGAATGTGCTCAAGACAGAAACACTCACTCAAAATGGTAAGGAAATAGAATATCACTTTTGAGTTCCTGCTTTGTAAGAAAGTGCCACAGGTCTGCCTCCACGTCGGCGGGGTGACGCTCCAACACATGTCCATTAACGATGTGTGGGTCAATGAACCCAACATCATGGATGTTCCTTACTCTGCATTCCTTAATCTTCATTCTGCATGTATAATAGCGGACACAACAATATAGTTAGGACATATATATAGTGCAGGCAATATGAACGAGATGGGGTAGAAATTAATAAATCACTTACAGAACATAGCAACTGATGATAGATTTATCGAGCTCGCGCAGATTGAAAAGCTGGAACAATTCACTCAGTTCAATTTGTACATAGTAATGTTTGAAGTGATGCTCATGTCTAACTTCCGCATAAATATATTCTTTGGCGTTTTTATTTTTTATGTAACCCTTGTACCATTTCAGCAGACCTTTCATTTGTGGAGGTAGATCCTTTTCCTGCGCAGGCTCGACGAGAGGCCCATTCTTGACCTATGTAATTACTACCTCCTTCACTGGCGCCTCATCAAGGCCTAACAGTTCACGAAGAGTAATACCTAAGTTGGCCGCTTGTTCTCTGGCACTCGTTACAGTCAATCCCTGTGCTGCCGCAGCTTGTATGATCTCGGGGGCATCCGGACAGAAGGCTTCCACTAAGCTTCTTGAAGCAATCTTTTTTTGTTCTCTTATCGACAAAAGTGAAACCATCAATTCGTGCCTTCTTTGGCTCATTCCACTCCTGGACGGTGATCGAGACGTTGTCTCTAACAATGGCTCCGCATTGGCTGACAAACTTGGTGGCGTTCTTGCGGGGCTCCAGCGGCCTGCCGGTTGCACTGTCGACAACCTCGATGGTGCATGTTTCTCCTTGTTTCATCGTCTTGGTTGCGCCACGCTTTGACGACGTACTCGATTGTTTCGACGATCCGGCCGAGGGCTAAAATAAGAAAGAGTCACGCGCGTTAGTACACACATAAGAAAGAGGCTCAATGTATATATATACCTCGGCGCCGGAGGTGGTTGCTACTTCCATTTGAAGATCGTCGTTTATCGACGTTTGTTCGGCATCATCTTGCTGACGGCGCCCTTCATCTTCACCGTCAAGGTTCAGATAAGAAGAGATATCATCTTCTTCTTCTCCGGTCGGCACATATAGAATATCGCCGTTTATGATGCCGAACATATGTGCTTCACCGTCCGGATCATAGTTGTCCATAATCGGGTCAGCTCTATCGTCCGCAATTATGTCAGTCCTGAAAACATGTAGTAAAAACAAATTAATTAAGTGAAGAAGGGGGGCGGTGGCGGTGGCGGTGGCGAAAGGGCGGTGGCGAAAGGAGGGGGCGAGGAAGGGGTGGGAGAGGGTGTCGCGGTAGAGGGGGCGAGGAAGGGGTGCTGGCCACACTCTTTTTTCTTTTCTTTTTCATTTCATTTCATTTTTTCTTTTCCTGTTTTTATCCTTTTTTTCTTTTCTTTTTCATTTCATTTTTTCTTTTTCATTTCATTTCATTTTTTCGTGTATTTCAAAAAATTGATTTTATTAGACACAAAAAAATTCATCAAAACAAAAAAATATTAATGAATTCCAAAACATATTTATTCTTTCTTCTTTCTTTCTTCTTTCTTTTTTCTTCTTCCTTTTTTTCTTCTTTCTTTTTTTCTTCTGTTGTTTTCTTCCTTTTTCTTTTTTTCTTCCTTTTTCCTTTTTTCTTCCTTTTTCTTGTTTTTCTTCTGTTTTTCTTTTGTTTTTTTCTTCCTTCCTTCTTCTTCTTTCTTCTTCTTCTTCTTTCTTCCTGCAGGGCGGGCGGCAGGGCGGCGGGCGGCGGGCGGCGGGCGGCGGGCAGGGCACGGGCGGAGGCGGCGGGCAGGGCACGGGCGGAGGCGGCGGGCAGGGCACGGGCGGAGGCGGGCAGGGCACGGGCGGAGGCGGCGGGCAGGGCACGGGCGGAGGCGGGCAGGGCACGGGCGGAGGCGGCGCTCACTGGGGACGGGGGCGGCGGCGCGCAGGGCTTCGGCGTCGGCCGGGGCAGCGCTTCGGCGTCGAGAGAGAGCAGAATGGGAAGTGGCAAAACTGCTAAGTGCAGTATTTATGGACGCACCTTTAGTCGCGGTTGGAGAGGCGGATCGCGACTAAAGGTACCTTTAGTCGCGGCCCGCCACCCCAACCGCGACTAAAGGGTGCCCTTTAGTCGCGGTCCGCCTCCCCAACCGCGACTAAAGGGTTTTGGCGCCGCCTCCGTTCCCGCGCAGAAAGACCCTTTAGTCGCGGCCCGCCACCCCAACCGCGACTAAAGGGCTGTGCTAGAACTGGCGCGGTGCGGTGGGATGTTTAGTCCCACCTCGCTAGCCGAGAGGCTTCGACAGTGGTTTATAAGCGCGGCTGCGCTTACCACTTCGAGCTCCTCTCAAATGCAGGCTTACGGGCCTATTCTGTCACTGTGTGCCTGTGGGCCTACTGGGCCTTCTGCGGGCCTGAATCCTGGCCCGTTAATGGGTTTCTAGTCGTATTCAGGCCGTGGTGGCCCAGTAGGTGGCATATTTTCTTTTTTTCTTCCTTTTTTCCTTTTTCCTTTTTTCTTATGTTTTTCTTCTGTTTGTTTTTTTCTTCTGTTTTTCCTTTTTTCTTCTGTTTTTTTCTTCTGTTTTTCTTCCTTTTTCTTCTGTTTTTTTCTTCCTTTTTCCTTTTTCCTTTTTTCTTCTGTTTGCTTTTTTCTTCTGTTTTTTTCTTCTGTTTTTTTCTTCATTTTCAAATCTTAAAAATACAATTATATATCAAAAAAATCAGAAAAATAAAACTAATTCATTTTAAAACCCCTTGAAGGTTTGACAAAAGGTTTGATACAATAAATTATTACACATCATTTCTTCCCTTGTGTCCCTGCTTGCTTACGATTGTGCCGTATCCATGGAGCATCCTCATCATTTAACTTAATGCTTGGGTCGGTGTTCACTTTGAAGGGCGGAATTTCAGCAAACATATTATAATCTTCTGACATGTCTGTCTTGTCCTCCACTCCCACGATGTTTCTTTTCCCTGAAAGAACAATGTGGCGCTTTGGATCATCGCATGATGCACTGATCGTTTTCTTATCTTTCCGTTTCCTCGGTTTGCTACTCATGTCCTTCACATAGAAAACCTGAGCGACATCTTTCGCTAGGACGAATGGTTCGTCAAGGTAACCAAGATTGTTGAAATCCACCATTGTCATTCCGTATTGCTGGTCCACCTTTACCCCACCTCCTGTTAGCTTGAACCATTTGCACCGGAACAAAGGGACCTTAAAGGAGGGTCCATAGTCAAGTTCCCATATCTCCTCTATGTAACCATAATATGTGACCTTTTGCCCATTCTCGGTTGCTGCATCAAAGCGGACACCACTGTTTTGGTTGGTGCTCTTTTTATCTTGGGCAATCGTGTAAAATGTATTCCCATTTATCTCGTACCCTTGGAAAGTCGTTATAGTCGAAGATGGTGTCTTGGCCAACATGTACAGCTGATCTACAACATCATTGTCATTCATTAAATGTTTTTTCAACCAACTGCCGAAAGTCTCCATGTGGGCCTTCCTAATCCAGGATTCAGGCTTCCCCGGGTTGTCCGAGCGTAAAATATTCTTGTGTTTCTCAAAGTACGGAGCCACCAAGCTGGAATTGGTCAGTACAGTGTGGTGTGCTTCAGTCAGAGAATGGCCGTCCATACATATCGTTGATTTCCTTCCGATCGTGCCTTTTCCACTTAGTCTCCCCTCGTGCCGCGATCGAGGAAGACCAATCGGCTTAAGGTCAGGAATAAAGTCAACACAAAACTCAATTACCTCCTCATTTCCATAGCCCTTGGCGATGCTTCCTTCTGGCCTAGCACGGTTACGAACATATTTCTTTAATACTCCCATGAACCTCTCGAAGGGGAACATATTGTGTAGAAATACAGGACCGAGAACGAAAATCTCTTCGACTAGGTGAACCAGGAGGTGCGTCATAATATTGAAGAAGGATGGCGGGAACACCAACTCGAAACTGACAAGACATTGGATCACATCGTTCTGTAACCGTGGTAGAACTTCTGGATTGATTACCTTCTGAGAGATTGCATTGAGGAATGCACATAGCTTCACAATGGCTACTCGAACATTTTCCGGCAGGAGCCCCCTCAAAGCAATCGGAAGCAATTGCGTCATAATCACGTGACAGTCGTGAGACTTCAGGTTTTGGAACTTTTTCTCCGCCATGTTTATTATTCCCTTTATATTGGACGAGAATCCAGACGGGACCTTCATACTGCTCAGGCATTCAAAAAAGATGACCTTCTCTTCTTTGGTCAGAGCGTAGCTGGCACGACCTTGAAACCATTCCGGATGCCGGTCATCAGGGTCTTTCAAACGTTGCTGGTCCTGCCGTTCTTCCTTTGTATCATTTGTCTTCCCATACACGCCCAAGAAGCTTAGGAGGTTCACGCAAATATTCTTCGTAACGTGCATCACGTCGATTGCAGAGCGGACATCTAGGACTTTCCAATATTCTAGCTCCCAGAATATAGATTTCTTCTTCCACATGGCTGCGTGCCCGTCAGCTCCCTTCGGAACTGATTGTCCGCCAGGACCCTTTCCAAAGATGACTTTCAAATCCTTGACCATATCAAATACCTCAGCACCAGTGCGTTCCGCAGGCTTCGGCCGGTGATCTGCCTTGCCGTTCTAATGCTTGCCTTTCTTTCTTACTGGATGAATTTGCGGAAGAAATCGACGATGCCCAAGGTACACGTTCTTCTTACAATTTGGCAAATGTACACTTTCAGTCTCATGTAAGCAGTGCGTGCATGCATTGTATCCCTTATTTGACAGTCCCGAAAGGTTACTAAGAGCAGGCCAATCGTTGATGGTTACGAAAAGCAACGCTCGTAGGTCAAATTCCTCTTGTTTGTGCTCATCCCACACACGGACACCACCCCACAGCTGTAAAAGTTCATCAACTAATGGCCTTAGGTACACATCGATGTCGTTGCCGGGTTGCTTCGGACCTTGGATGAGCACTGGCATCATAATGAACTTCCGCTTCATGCACAACCAAGGAGGAAGGTTGTAGATGCATAGAGTCACGGGCCAGGTGCTATGGCTGGAGCTCTGCTCGCCAAAAGGATTCATGCCATCCGTACTTAGAGCAAATCTTATGTTCCTTGCGTCAGCTGCAAAATCTTTGAACCATCTGTCGATCTTTCTCCATTGCGTTCCATCTGCGGTTTGTCTCAACTCCCCGTCCGACTTACGGTCCTCTTTGTGCCATCGCAACAACTTGGCATGCTCTTTGTTCCTGAACAGACGTTTCAACCGTGGTATTATAGGAGCATACCACATCACCTTGGCGGGAACCCTCTTCCTGAGTTTCTGGCCCTCAACATCGTCACCAGGGTCATCGCCTCTGATCTTATAACGCAATGCAGTGCATACCGGGCATTCATTCAAATTCTCGTATTCACCGCGGTAGAGGATGCAGTCGTTGATGCATGCATGTATCTTCAGAACCTCTAAACCTAGAGGGCAGACAACCTTCTTTGCTGCGTACGTACTGGCGGGCAACTCGTTATCCTTTGGAAACATATTCTTCAACATTTTCAGCAAGTTTTCAAATGCCGAGTCAGCTACACCTGCCTCTGCCTTCCATTTCAGCAAATCCAGTGTGCAGCCCAGCTTTTTCAGACCATCATCGCATCCGGGGTACAGCGCCTTTCTGTGATCCTCTAACATGCGATCCAAATTCTCCCTCTCCTTTTCAGTTTCGCAGCGTCTCCGTGCATCAGCAATGGTCCGACCAAGATCATCAACGGGATCATCACGTGCCTCTTCTTCACCTTCCCCTTCACCTTCAGCATCCTCCATGAAAGTATCACCGAAATGAGCAAGATAGCTTTCATCGATGAAATCATCCCCTTCTTCATCTTCTTCCATTATAACCCCTCTTTCTCCATGCTTGGTCCAACAATTATAGCTTGGCATGAAACCGTGCCGAAGCAGATGCATGTGAACATCTCTTGAGGAAGAGTAACCCTTCTGATTCTTACAGATAACACATGGACAGATAACAAAACCCCCCTGCTTGTTCGCATTAGCCACTACGAGGAAATCTTTCAAACCCGTAGTGAACTCGTCGGAGAGTCGGTTACCGTACATCCATTGCCGATTCATCTGCATTATTATAATATAAAATATATAATTAACCATCATGCATTTGTTAAACTAACTAGCTACAAACAATATAAATTAAACAATGAACTGCACACATGCATATTTTATCAATGACACACATGCATGAAAGGTTCAAGTTGCTAACCGCGATCGAGGAGGAAAAAATAAATGAGGAACCTCAAGTGTGGCTCCAACACTTCATATCATGTTTGTTTCACCCTCTTAGGGTATTTCATCAAACACCTTGTGTGCATAAGAGGAACCAAAAGCAAACCTACACCCCCTTGTGAAGCTTGTGAAGAGAAGTGGCACCAAATGGCTAAGTGAGTGTGCTGAACTGGTATATATAGGGGAGGAGCTTTAGTCGCGGTTGGCCTGGACAACCGCGACTAAAGGCCTTTGCGCACCTTTAGTCGCGGTTGGCCTGGCCAACCGCGACTAAAGCCCCTCACGTGCACCAGCTGGCCACCGAGCGCCCTGGGCCCAGGCCTTTGGTCGCGGTTCGTCTGCCGAACCGCGACTAAAGACCTCATTAGTCGCGGTTCCTACAGTTTCGCGACTAATGGGGCTGGACGGAAGCCTCTTTTTCTACCAGTGATATATATATACGCTTGTTTTTTCATGTATATATGCTTGTTTTTTTCTTATATATGATGTATATGCTTGTTATCATAATTGTTTTTGTTCATATATATGATGATTTTTATATAGAATACGATTTTTTGTTCATAGATGATCATATATATGATGTATGCATGGATGTGGATGAAATGAGATGAGATGAGATGTGTTTTCTATTGGAGAAGAAACATTTTTTTCCATGCAAAAGTTACATTTTTAGAAAAGTTTTATATATAGCTAGGAAAGGAAGAAGAAGAAAAAGAATGAGAGGAAAAAGGAAAATAAGAAGAGGAAGAAAGGAGAAGAAGAGGAGAGGAAGAAGAGGAGAAATAAATAAGAAGAAGAAAAAAGAAGAAAAAGAAGAGGAGAAGAAGAAAGGAATAGAGGAGAAGAAGAGAAATCTATTTCTTTCTTCTTCTCCTCTTTTTTTTCTTCTTTTTTTCTTCGATCTTCTCCTCTATTAATATCTTCTTCTCCTCTTTTTATTTCTTCTTCCACTACTAGGAAAAGGGCTACTAATGGCGCACCGGTTTTGCCTACTAATGGCGCATCACCGGTGCGCCATTAGTAGCACGCCACTAGTAATTTTTACTAATGGCGCACCACTGGTGCGCCATTAGTATCTGGTATACTAATGGCGCACCAACTAGTGCACCATTAGTATGTAACAGCATGCGCCATTAGTGTGCCTCCCGGGGGGCCATACGTAAGCATGGCTTTGTCATACTAATGGCGCATTCTCTGTTGATGCGCCATTAGTATCCTGTGGCATACTAATGGCGCACCTGGTGGTGATGCGCCATTAGTATGAATATTTGGTTTTTTTTCCTTTTCTGATTTTTGCGCAGGTTATAAAATAATTTATTAGACAGAATATAAAATATATTATTAGACAAAATATAGACAGCAACATCAGATTCATCGAATACAATAGAAGATTAGTCTCCGAATACAATTCATCATATTAGTCTCCGAATTCAAAAGACCGAACAAAGATAAAACATTACAAGTCTCATATTTGTCGGAAGTAATACTAATCCTAACAAGTCCTACTAATCATCATCATACAACTTCTACTCGTTATTCATAACAAGTCATACGATCATCATCTTGATAGTCTTCGAACCAACCCTACTTAATTGTTCATCAGCACATGATCATCAGTATTAGGCAGGACCTAAATACCCTATTTAAGCTAAAATAGCATAAAAAAATATAGATCCTAACTCTCCATTATGGAGAATGGAGAACATCATGTCTCCAATTCTTGCGCTTCGCTTCCTTTTGCTTCCAAGAAGCTCCTTACGACTGTCCATACATTTTTTCCATCCTTTGATTTTCATGTCTCCACTTCTTTTAGAAATCTCGTATGGACAGTTGAGATTCGTAGGATGACCTGGCTGTATGTTCAAAACATTAACACTACCTTTCAGATACATCATATGAGGCACACAATTCTCTGGGATTATCTGTTGAAAACATAGTAATAACTTCATAGTTAGCAATGATGTACTAGTTTTAGAAGTATGCAAAAGATGCACGGATGTCGTAATAGTAAAAATCTTACCAGGGTATCTCCATGGTAGTTACCATAGTTGAACACATGCACTAGTGGCACGTATTTACCATAACATTGAGGAATTTGTTTGTGGATAATGTAATTTTCAATGTCAGTACAAAATCCGACCAGATGATTTTTCTCCTTGTAAGTTGTTAATTCAGAGCCATCGGTGTAGTGGGTTTTGTCTACCATCTCCCGCACATTCTTTGAACAATAAAAATAAGCTGTCAATGGAAATAAGCTGTCAACTATTTTGAAATAAACAATATAAATTAGCTTATAACTATGTTTGAGAAACTCACATAGCGGTAGAACTGGAGGCGTATCAACAAGGACCCAAATGTCCATATTGTCTTGGTTGATGTCAGGATTACCAAGATCCATGGTGATAAGCATACCCTCATCAAAACCATACATCTTGCAAAATGCTTCCCAATTTTTGCAACCAAAATGGGTTACGCTCTTAGAATTATATAGATTTACTTCAAAGTCCACATCGTGATGAGTCCTTAGGTGAATTTTCTTTGTTTCAGAAATTTCATGGTCTTCAAAATCCATCCTGTCCAAGACATAGCGTCTTGCATGGCATGAGATAAGCTATACTCGAATTGTAAAAGATGAAAATTACACGTTGAAATAGTTGAAGTAATGCTTAATTATGAAAATAACACTTGTCGTCGTTGTGTACTGTTTCGACTTCGAAGGTCTCCTCGAGCTTAATGCTGAAGTGCCGATCATCGTCTAGGTGAGGCATGTCGCACAGACCTCGATTGTCGTGGCACCAGTCGCACTCCGCCGGGAGACTTTCGTCGTCCGATGATGATGATGACATATCTTGGGACAGCTCCCAGCATTGCTTGCCGCCCGGACCACCGGCCTCATCGTTGTGGGCCATGTTTCGCCTAAATAGGAAAATAGTTTGGTCAAAAAGTTGGTTATTGTCAAGGAACAAGATCATGGTCTCATCATTTAGGGTTTGTCGACACCGAGGCACCTAAAAGCCTAAGCTTTCATCATTTAGGGTTTGTCGACGCCGAGGCACCCTAAAAGCCTAAGAGTATATCATTTAGGTTCTCATCGACACCGAGGCATCCGGGGCAGCCAAGTTAAGTTTTCATCATTTAGGGTTTATCGATGCCGAGGCACCCTAGGTTGGGCCTAATCACTTGGCACTAATCACTTGGCTCTATTGCCACCTATGGTTTTATGCAGCAAGAATGGCGGGGCAGTTGATCCTACTTAACTAAGTACTAAGATACCCCGGCCCATGCATTAGTCGCAAGTACCCCATATGTCCTATTTTTAGCAAAGTCATGCTAAAATTCACGGAAAATTTCAGCATGACCTTTGCTGAAAATAGGACATATGGAGTACCCGAATTTGCCGAAACGGAAGTTAATCGACATTCCGGCAAACTCAAGGGCCTCTCGGGGTACCTGCAAATTCATCACGACACAATGGTCAGAGACAAAACCCAGCCACAGACCATATGGTCCTCTGCTTTCATATGGACAAAAATCAGCTCAACTTATGTGAGCTTCCATTCCAGATATAATATGTCTCCCAACAAAAAATCATCAATAGTTTAGCAAGTCTGTACAAACATGGAAAGAATGACAAATATATTTTGCAGATCATGGCATTGTTTTTACTATATGCACCATGGCAAATTTCTTTTCTTTTTGCAACATGGCAAATTTCTTTTGCACCGGGCCATGGCAAATATAGTCTATGCATCATGAAAATTATAGTGTATGGATCATGGCATTTTTTATTCTACATTTTTATTCTATTGATCATGCCAGGAAATTATAGTCTATGCATTTTTTTAATCTCTGGATCATGATCTAACAAAATTGCCATCTCCCATGGCAAATATAGCCTATGCATCATGGACACTTGCAGGTGCACATTTTTTTCTTTCAAAGCACACCTATTTGTTTCAGCTATGTATATATCTTGTTCTATGTTGCATTTTTAATTCCTGATGTTAACAAGAGTGTTTGCCAAAAGTAAAAATAAAGTTCATGGCAGTGTAGCTAGCTTCTCATGCATCCCTCTTATCATCTAGCTAGCTAACACTTGAATCCATGATGCTTCCAGACTTGAGCATTGAGAGTTTCAGACTAGAACTCACCTCGATGGACGAGATCGCACACGAGGTCGTAGACGGCAGCGGAGCAGAGACAAGGTCACAGACACGGTCGTGGTGCTCCAGTGGACGCGGCTGCATCAATCGTTTGAATTGGCATTCAATCAAACACCTCACAGTCAAGAACAGAAGGTGGAGACAGAGAAGAGAGGGGATCGAGCAGAGAGGGAGAGGGCAAGGAGGGAGGACCAGAGAGGGGAGTCTAGGGGGAGGGAGCTTATGGGCGGAGGAGGAGGGGGCTTACGGGCGGTGGCGGTCGTCGTCCTGCGGGCGGAGGAGGGTGGGCGGTGGAGGAGGGGGCTTACGGGCGGAGGAGGGTGGGCGGCGGAGGAGCTGAAGTGGTGGGGGCGCGGGGGCGCGGGGGCGGCGGCGCACGTAGGGGCGGCGGCGTCGTGGGTCGTCGGGGCAACGGTCGGGGATTGGCGATGTGAGATGTGAGATGGGATCGGCCGGGGATTGGGGCCGAGATTTTAGTCGGGGGAGGTATAGCAATGGCGCACCACCTAGCGGTGCGCCATAAGTAAGTTTTTTTCTGATAGCAATGGCGCATCCTCCTCTGGTGCGCCATTAGTAACTTTTTTTTTGACCTCAATGGCGCACCCTCCTCTGGTGCGCCATTAGTACCATTTTTTCATTATTTCTTCTTGCATCTAATAATTTGTTTTTTTATCAAATTTGTTATATTCATGAGGACTAGAACAGAAGATATCATCAAATTTCTTTTTGAAAATATCATCAAATTTGTTTTTTATTTTTAATTGAAAATATCATCAAATTTGTTATTTGAAGATATTATCAAATTTCTTATTTCAAAATATCATCAAATTTGTTGGGTCGGCGGCGGTGGAGCAGGGGGGGTGCGGGGGGTGCTCGGCGGCGGTGGAGCGGGGGGTGCGGGGGGTGCTCGGCGGCGAGGGGGATCTGGCGAGGGGGATAGCTATCGAGAGGGAGGGGGATCGAGATCGAGTGTCCTCATGAATATTTAATATTTTTTCATATTGAATACAATCGATCTTCTGTAGGCCCGAGAAATATTTTTTCATAATACAAAAATATTCATGATATCAAAAAGTGCCCGAGAAATGAAGGCTACAATTTAAATACAATCGATCTTAGCTAGCTATTTGTTCACAATCTTCTTGCCCTTCTTTTTCGCAAATGGATTTCTTCTGTGCAACGGACGTCCTTTAAGTAGGGTGGTCCTGCTTCTTCTTGTGGTGTATGTTGCTACTTCATCGTCGTCGTCATGTTCGATCTTCGGGTCGCCGTACTTGTCGAAGTCTTGCTCATTGGCTACTCCATCCATTCCGATGATCTTCCTTTTGCCTCTCCTCACGACAACACGACTGGGCTTTGATGGATCGGTAATGAAGAAGCATTGGTCCACTTGTGAAGCCAGTACCCATGGCTCATTTTTCGCGGTGACGTTTGCCCCCACGGTCTTGGATTTGGCTTCGGGTATAACCATGGTGGTGAAATACCGGTCTTCTTTTAGGACGCTCTTGGCCCGTCTGACACGGAACATAGGGACCTTCTCTCCAGCGTAGCTCAGCTCCCAGATCTCCTCGATCCTTCCGTAGTATCTGTCCTTGTCGTTACTGGTGTAGGATTCCATCGTTACCCCGGAGTTCTGATAACCATCGCTCTTCATGTCCTTGTCCTCGGTGTAGAATGTGTAGCCATTGATATCATACGCCTCATAGGTCATCAGGTTGTGCTCGGCGCCCTGTGACAAGGTGAATATGAGTTCTTCTTCCGCGGAAGAATCCTCATGTAAAGGGTACGACAGAAGCTTCTGCTTGAACCAACGCGTGAAACATGAGTTGTGCTCTTTGAGTATATCTCCGTCCGTCCTCTGTTGGCCTCGGTCATTGTACGTCTTCTCAATAAAGGTTTTGTGCTCTACCACCCAAGGATCGACCATGTCTATGTGTTGTAGCGCGACTAGGTTTGCTCTTTCAAAGTCGGCGAGTCGACCCTCGAAGTCGACATGCATTTCGCGGCGACCCTCACGGTGACCCCATCCAGCGAGCCTGCCGAGGTGCCTGTTGATGGGCAGAGCAACGGGGTTCTCGATGCCTAGATAATTCGTGCAGTAGGAGATGCACTCTTCGGTCAGAAAGCCCCTGGCTATACTTCCCTCTGGACAGTCGTGCACCGTCGTGAGCAGTGCGGCACCGTCGTGAGCAGTGCGGCTCTCATAGGAAAATATTCTTTCTCTGCGGTGTCCCACGTATTGGCTGGCGTTTTCCACAGCGTGTCTAGCTCCTCCTTCAGCAGCCCCAGATACAGATTGATGTCGTTCCCTGGTTGTTTCGGCCCTTCAATTAGCATACTCATGTGAATGTACTTCCTCTTCATGCACAACCAGGGGGGAAGGTTGTACATCCACACAAACACAGGCCAGGTGCTATGTGTGCTTCTCTGGCTGCCAAACGGATTGAATCCATCGGTGCTCGCGCCCAGCACGATGTTCCTTGGATCCTTCCCAAATTCTGGGTATTCGAAGTTCAACGCTTGCCACTGGCTCACATCCTTAGGGTGACTCAGCATCTTGTCTTTTTTATTTATCTCAGGATCATTTCTGTCATCTTCCCGCTTCTTCTCCTCCCTATCCGCATGCCAACGCAGGAGCTTTGCTACCTTAGGGTCCGTGAAATACCGCTACAGATGAGGAGTGATCGAAAAGTACCACACCGATTTTCGAGGAGCTTTCTTCCCCTTCTTGTATCGAGTGACGCCGCACACCGGACATATGGTAGACTCCGCGTGCTCGTCCCAATAAATGATACAATTGTTCATGCACACATGGTATTTCACGTGCGGTAAATCCAGAGGACACACGATTTTCTTCGCCTCCTCGAAACTGGTCGGGCACTTGTTCCCCTTGGGAAGACGTTCGTGCCAGAATGACATGTTCTCGTCGAAGCATGCGTCGGTCATTTTGTGTTTTACCTTCATCTCCAGAGCCATGAGCGTTACTTTCAGGCGGGTATCCTCGGGCCTGCATCCTTCATATAATGGAGTAACCGCGTCTATCTCCAGTTGATCCAGCTTGGCTTTCTCTCGGGCGGCAGCTCTTGCATTATCCATCTGCTTGAGAAGCAGCTCTTGAATATGAGGGTCCTGCACCCAGCCTCCATCGTCGTCTGCTCCGGCATCTTCATCTTCATGATCATGCCCTTCATCTTGATCTTCCTCATCATCATGTACGACATCTTCTACATGATGACTGTGTACAGCATCACCGTCGTGATCATGTCCTGGAGATTCTTCGTCTTCTCGCCCACCCTCGCCGCGGTGGTACTTGTCTTGTTGCCCTTCCTCATTTCTTGCCCGGCCCCGGCCATGGACGACTTCATAGTCATCTTCATCACCTTGCCACCGATAGCCATCCATGAAACCACGCAAGAGCAGGTGGTCCCACACCTGCCCGGAATCCGGGTCCGCAATAAGGCTCTTCAGCTTGCATCTTCGACACGGACATCTTATCTCCGTCTCGTTCTTTTGAAGCATCTTGGCCTTCGCGGAGCTCAAAAACCTATTCACGATGCCTTCAGTCATCGTGCGGACCATGGTCGCCTGCGGGGTAGAGCAAAACGATATTTTAGAACCAAGAAAAAATTTGGCATGACCTTCCCTAAAAATAGGACCAAGAAGAATGCATAGTGCCAAAATTCTCGCCGAAACAGAAATGAATCAAAACATTCCGGCAAAATATTGGCAACTATCGCATTTCAAATACTGGTACCTTCAAACACAAACATATATGCAACACCACAAGCACATGCAACATCACAAACATACATAGATCTAGCTAGGCCACAAAAAGTGCATGTGCACGTTGTTGGAGCGATCTAGGGAGAAAAAAAGTAGATCTACATCATGAAGATAGCTTTCCCCTTACTTACCTATCAAAAAAAAGGTAATTTCACCACTTAATTTTGATGAATCTATGGTGCAAATGAGGTGAGGAGGAGGAGGAGGCAGCCGAAAGCTTGGAGAAGGAGGTGGAGGGAATGAAGTGGGGAAAGTGAGTGGGTAGGTGTGGGGATGTCCAAAATATCTTGTTGGGGAATGCGCCATTAGTAACCCTGGTTACTAATGGCGCACCTGCATGCGGTGCGCCATTAGAAGTTTTGCAAAAAAGTAAAAAATATAAATATATATACTAATGGCGCACCGTCTAACAGTGCGCCATTACTAGTTTAAACTAGTAATGGCGCACTGTTAAACGGTGCGCCATTAGTAGTTTTGCAAAAAAAAGAATAAGAAAAAAATTACAGTAATGGCGCACTCACTGCCAGGTGCGCCATTACTAGTTAGAACTAGTAATGGCGCATTGTCTACCTGATGCGCCATTAGTATGTATGGAAAAATGAAAAAAAAATGTAATACTAGTGGCGCACCCTGTTTCTGGTGCGCCATTAGTATATAGTAGTGGCGCACTGCTTACCTGGTGCGCCATTAGTATCAATCCTACCTATAGCCCTTTTCCTAGTAGTGTTCGTCTTCTTATTTTTTATCGGATATGTCATTGTCGATATACCCCGTGTCTCGATAACTTCAACATGAGGAGGGTGGGTTCGACCTACTCCCTCCCCGATAATATTATTTTCCCATGTATGTATGCAAAAGTTACATTTTTTAGAAAAAGTTTTATATATCTAGCTAGGAAAGGAAGAAGAAGAAAAAGAATGAGAGGAAAAAGGAAAATAAGAAGAGAAAGAAGAGGAGAAGAAGAGGAGAGGAAAAAGAGGAGAAATAAATAAGAAGAAGAAAAAAGAAGAAAAAGAAGAGGAGAAGAAGAAAGGAATAGAGGAGAAGAAGAGAAAATAGAATATCCTCTATTCCTTTCTTCTTCTCCTCTTTTTTTTCTTCTTTTTTTCTTCGATCTTCTCCTCTATTAATATCTTCTTCTCCTCTTTTTATTTCTTCTTCGTCTTCTTATTTTTTATCGGATATGTCGTTGTCGATATACCCCGTGTCCCGATAACTTCAACACGAGGGGGGTGGGTTCGACCTACCCCCTCCGCGATAATATTATTTTCCCATGTATGTATGCAAAAGTTACATTTTTAGAAAAGTTTTATATATCTAGCTAGGAAAGGAAGAAGAAGAAAAAGAATGAAAGGAAAAAGGAAAATAAGAAGAGGAAGAAAGGAGAAGAAGAGGAGAGGAAGAAGAGGAGAAATAAATAAGAAGAAGAAAAAAGAAGAAAAAGAAGAGGAGAAGAAGAAAGGAATAGAGGAGAAGAAAAATAGAATAGAAGATATGTCTTCTTCAATCTCCTCTTCTTTTTTTTCTTTTTTTTTCTTCAATCTTCTCCTCTATTAATATCTTCGTCTCCTCTTTTTATTTCTTCTTTGTCTTCTTATTTTTTTATCGGATATGTCATTGTCGATATACTCCGTGTCCCGATAACTTCAACACGAGGGGGGTTCGACCTACCCCCTCCCCGATAACTTATACCACGGGAGCACCCCCCCCCCCCCCCCCGCCGGGCCCTCTCGCTCGACCAAAACTGTCGAGGACACCCAAACCCTAGAAAAAACGATGTCGGTCTCCTAACCCCTCCCGCCGTGCCCCTACCCTTGAAGCATTGCCGAGGCCACCCCAAACCCGGAATAAGCTAGGTCTACGTTTGCCACTAATATATCCACATGTTGTCATGTTTGTGTAATAATTGCCATGTTGTAATATTTGCAGAAACAATGGAGTTCGGACGAGACGAGGAACAAGAACAGGTGTTGGGGAACATAATCTTAGCCGGAGGTGATGTCATGTCGTATCTTAACGACAATGATGGTCTAGAAGCAGAACAAGGTGAAGAAGAAGCAGGCTATGATGATCGAAGAATGGAGGAGGAAACACATGATTATGATGGCTCTGGTGACCCAATGCTGGTGCAAGAAGGAGCACGTGGTGACGGCTCCGGTGACCGAACAGAGTCCGGCCAGGTAAATATATTAGTTAAGCCTGTGATGACTAGCTAATTGATGCATTCATTCTTTTGGTATGTACACATATTAATTAACTCTCGTATAATTATTCTTTTTTCTAGCCCTCCGGATCGAGCACAACTTCGGTAAAGAGACGAGGCCCGAAGAAAAAGTTGCGCTCGGATGAAAGGTTTGAGATCACAGAAATCGCGCGCGATGGCATGCCGATTGAACCCATCCGGACAAAGGAAGCATTTTCTGCTCAGTGTGGGGTTCTTGTTAGAGACAAGATCCCGATCAGCATCCAACAATGGTATAAGCCTAAGAACGAAGACCCTGAGGTGTCTTATGTCAATGATATGCATAAAGATGACCTTTGGACTGAGCTGAAGGCAAATTTCAGCCTACCGCCAGAGGAGGATCCGGAGAAGCCAGTTAAAGAGCAATTAATCAAGTCTCATGCTCTTAAGAAGATGGCAGAGCTACTCAGGAGGTGGAAGAATGAGCTGAAAACATTTGTCGACAACGAAGAGACACCAGAATTCATCGGCAGATATGAGAAGATCAGAGATCACTAGCCCGCATTTGTGGCCTATAAGACATCGGAAAAGAGTAAGAAGATGTCGACGACAAACAAGAAAAATGCTGCAAAGAAGAAGCTTCACCATCGCATGGGGTCAGGTGGCTACCTAAAAGCCCGGCCTAAGTGGGCCAACGCTGAGAATGATCTGCTTGATAAAGGGATCGAACCAGAGACAATGAACTGGCCAGACCGCTGCCGGACTTGGTTCTTCGGGGCTGGCGGAACCGTGGACCCTGTATCAGGGAAATGCGTTTGGACGGACGAGCAAATGAACATACTAGTCAAGAAGCTAAAGCACTATATCGATGCAGTGTAGCAAGGGACGTTCGTTCCAGACAGAGAGAACGACGAGCTCATAATGGCCCTCGGGAATCCTGAGCACCCTGGACGGACACGAGGCACGCTAGGCTCCATTCCGTGGAGGGCTGGTTTTCTGGACGCAGGCGGTTACAAATGCCAGGAGAGGAGGAAAAAAGTCCAGCAGACCCAAATGCAGGCGATGCACGCAAGGGTACAAGCGATAGTGGAACGAGAAGCAAATCGCAGCAAACGAACTGCCGAAGCTTCCCCCGAAGCTACCCCGCCATCTCAGCGGAGAAGCAGCGTGGCTTCCACCGAGCTGCTTTAGCCGGAGCATGTCTTGATGGCTCCTGCCAGCTATCCCGTGGATGCTATCACGGAGTCTCAAAATTGCCACCTTATGACGCAATGGATGAAATTGAAGGTCAAGGCGGCTGTTGGCTCTGTTTTTCCTACTGAACCCGGCGCAACTTTTCACTGCCGGCCGATTCCAGAAGGATATGCTAGGGTGATGGTGGATGAAATAACGGAGGGATTTGAGGACCTCCAGCTTGACCACCCTACCGGTGAAGGGGAGACTCGGCTGGGTTCTGCTCTGAAGACTCCATGCCTATGGCGGAAGGAGCTCATCAACCTTCCGAACTGGACGCCTCCGCCTCCTCCTCCTCCTCCGGCGAGTCAGGGCACTCCGCCTCCTCCACTGCCTCCTCCTTCGGCGAGTGACGATCAGGGCACTCAGCCTCCTTCTCCGGTGCGTGGCGGCACTCCGCCTCCTTCTCCGCCTGCGCCGGCGCGCCCGAGCAGCCAGACTCCTCCTTCTCCGTCTTGTCCGCAAGGGCGGAAGAGACCCACCGCCGCTCCGGCTGCTCCGGCGCGTCGTAGTCCTTCTCCTCCTCCTCGTAAGCAAGGAAAGGAGACAGCCACAGCCGCTCCGTTTGCTCTGCCGGCATCTAGCAGTACAACCAGAGGCGGGAGGCAATACTGATTCGGTCCTTCTCTAAAGACTCCAGAGAAGTTACCATACGAGAGGACCCCGGAGGAGAACGTTGAGATCGCGCGAGAAGAAGTGAGGAACTTCTTTGAAGGGGTGAAAGCAAAGAAACATCCACCTCCGGAGGAGAAGGTAGACCCAGTGAAAGCGAAACGCACTCTGGCTTCCCTGTAAAAACTAGCAAAGTCTTCGCTGAAAGGCAACTATGAGCGCATTATTGAAAAGTCATGTGTCTAAGCGGAGCGGTCGGGAAGTACTGTCAGTGAGCAAAGGTTAAAAGAACGACGAGCTGGGAAAAAAATTCCCCAGCTCGGCGAACAAGCGAACCAATCGTGCCCCCCGCTCAAGGTGCCTACTAATGATCCGAGGATGGTGCCCGGTTATAGCAATCTTGGAGATTACCTGCCCGACGATGTACATTATGAGTTCTTGGAGGTGGAGGAACACAAATACGAGTACGGGAAGCCTCTCGTCAAAGATGAAAGATCTCTAACAACGATGATGCGAAGATTCCATGATTGGTACATGAAAACCTGCAGAGAGTCTGGGGGAGGAATACTTTGACGCAGAGAGTTAGAGAGGAGCATGACCTCGTTGGAATTGAACTGTTGAATGTTCCATTTGAGGAGTTCTTCCAGTTTTTCAATCAAAAGGCCCTCGATAAAGCAACGGTCACTTGCTACTGTCTGTAAGTAGTACTACTTCTGTCATTAAGTCTCTCTATATAGGTCAGCTCTTTCATTGCATGTATTTATAATTATCCTCACTATATTATGCAGATTGAAGATCGCCGAATTGAAGAGAAGACAAATCGGTGATATTGGGTTCATTAACACAAATCTCATAGATGCAACTGAGGTTAAATATCATGCCGACGATACCGAGGCCAACTTGCTACGATCGTTGGTAATAAATGAAAACAAAGATATAATACTCTTTCCTTACAACTTCAAGTGAGTGTTACTGTCTTGTGCATATTCGGATTCCCTTATTAGTCCAGGTTATAGTAATGTAATTGATGAGTTATGCATGCGTGCACAGGTTCCACTATATTCTCCTAGAGATTAAGCTTGAGCAGGGACTAGTAACCGTCTTAGACTCGAGACGAAAAGATCCCCAGGACTATGCGGACATGACTCAAATGCTCGAGAAGTAAGTTAAATCGATCATTATCCACCATATCAACAACTTTGTTCATTTCCTGATATCAAGTAATTGTTTTCTTTGTCTGGCAGGGTTTGGAGAAAATTCACCAAAAAAGCTCCGGGGCTGCCGAAGAAGCTGCAATTTAGACACCCAAAAGTAAGTACTATAGTAACATGTTCCGCGCATCTCCTAGTGATTCAAGCGCTAGTTTCATCAATACCATTTGGCATGCTTGCTTATCAGTTTCATTGACCTCTGTTTCTTGTAAAGTGGTTGTGGCAGGAACAAGGGAATGATTACTGTTGATACTACGTTTGCGAGTCCATCCGCCACACGACCTGTGAACGAGGGTACTCTGACGAACAATATGAAGTGCGTAAGCAATAATGTTCACAATTTTATTTTATTACCATCATTTGTGTTGAGTTTTATTTATTCATATATATATATGTATGTATTGACCTCCTTTTTCAAATTAGATCTTTCGGATGCGGGGTGAACTCCTAGCACCAGCTCGTATGCGAGCAATTCAAGAGGAATTGGCGGCATTCTTCCTTGACCACGTGACCGCTGAAGACGGAGAATACTATGTGGATCCTGTGTTCGTATATAATTAGGAGATTATATTGTAAGAGATAATTATTGTGTATATGTAGCCGGTAGTGTCGGATAGATATACGAGAACTTGTTGTTCGACCAATCTCTCGGAGAAGGAGAGGTGGTCGATATCACTTCTCTCTGTATGCATATATTTTCATGACGATCTTATGTTTCCTTCGTTTGCTTACTAGCTACCTAGCGTGTCTAGTCCTCTCTATACGTATATAGTACGTAGCGTCGACCAAGCACGGACATAAGAGAGGACACTGCTCTCTTTTAGTTAGCTAACTAACACAATATATGAAACACCTAAATTAACCTCCCAAAACCCCCAACCCCCTCCCCCTTTAAAAAAATAAAAACCTCAGCCCCTGAAATGCTGACGCGTGGATGCCCATTGGTTCCGGTTGGTGCCACCAACCGAGACTAAAGACAAAAAAACAAAAACCTCAGCCCCTGAAATGCTGACGCGTGGATGACTATTGGTCCCGGTTGGTACCACCAACCGGGACCAAAGGCCCTCCTGCCTGGGCTCGGCGCACCAGCCACGTGGAGGCCCATCTGTCCCGGTTCCTGTTTGAACCGGGACTAAAGGGCCAGGGCATTAGTAACGACCGTTTAGTCCCGGTTCAAAAACTGGGACAAAAGGCCCTTACCAACCGGGACAGAAGACCCTTTTTCTACTAGTGTGTAGTACATTTTGAGAGGGTTACTATTGAGCATTGTATTAGAGAGTCAAACTTTGTAGCTCATGACGTGGCTAGATGGGACTTGTTAACAATCCATCTCTTTGGATTGAAGTCCCGCCTGATTTCATTATGAAATTGCTAGCGTCTATCATTTGATTAATAATGTAAGCCTTCCCATCAAAAAAATTTGTTATTAGTAGTAGTAGGTATATTTGCCGAAAGTGCCTTGAAGCACCCGGCGACTACACCCACTGTAATCGCTCTCATTGACTCATCTTGGCATTCTAACCACTATATTAAGATCATATGTATTAGATGAATTTGCATCATGTATAGCTCTCTAGCATTTTTTGTATCAAATGACTCCACGCGCTATCTGCAACAACCACCAAGACCCACCAACCTAGCTTTCAATGCACCCTGGCTCCACATCCTCCCATCACCTCCCTTCTTATCCAGGACATCCGATTCTTCTCCATCGAGCTTGTTGTGTCCTATGCGGCCATGGCCAATGACAGCACGTCCGCCATGGACGCCGACACCAAGCATGCGTTTTGGAGGCCAGTGACAACGTGTGTGAAGAAAGCGAGGCCGAAGACGATTGCATGGTAGACATTGTTGTTGTTGTGCTTGTCGCATTCTCGGCACCGCATCTGCCTTGGCGTCGACTCCATGTTATGCGTTCCCACGGCCATCTACGACATCGCCACCGGCACCGCCTCCTAGCATACATTGTCCGTGTCCTGGTTATCCCCGTCGTCGTCAAGCTTGGTATGGCCATGCTCTACCTAGGCAACAATGTCATGTACACCATGCTTGCCCTGGTGGAGGTCGTGACCGGCATCCTGGACCTGGGATTGTCCATCCCCAGCGTCCTGGACCTTGGCTTGTGCGCGGCCGGCATCCTTCGAGTCTCCGAGCCTGTCCCCGCTTGATGGCTTCATGCTTGTCGTGGCCGGCGTCCTGGACTTGAGCTTGCGCGTGGCCGGCATCCTTGACCTGGGCTTGTGCGTGCCCGACGTTCTGGAGCTTGGCTGTGCATGGCCGACGTCATCCTAGTCTCCGAGCCTGTCCCCGCTTGACGGCCTAATGTTTCCTTTCACTATTAAGGAAAAGGATAGCAGCAGCGCGGGTTTTAGACCTATCAGCAGCGCGGGTACCCGCGCTACCAATAAGGCGCTACAGCTAACTCTTAGTAGTAGTGCTGCCTGTACCCACGCTACCACTATTGACTATAGTAGCAGCGCTTTTCAGGAACGCGCTGCTATTACTTAGCTGTAGCGATTTCCCGGTCCAGCGCTACTGTTATATCTTTCACCATTTTCCCATTCCGGCTTCGATAAACTGCAATTTCCAGATACTAGATACTACTAGATATCAATTTCATAAAGCATTATAGGTACTAGGTAGTACTTCCACGGTTTCAAATTACTCGTTGTGGTTTTAGTTCAAATTTGAACTCAAACCACGACGAGTAATTTGGAACCGAGGGAGTACTAGATAACAATTTCATATATACTCAACATGCATCCTCAAGCAGTACAAGGTGACATCGACGACAATCATCATATTTAGTTCTAGATGATATCGACGACGATCATCATATGTAGTTCTACATGATATCGACGACGATCATCATATGTAGTTCTAGATGATATAGCCACATACACATATGTAGTTCTAGATGATATCGACGACGATCATCATCCTCAAGCCTGGGCGGTGGGTGTTCCTGATAGTAATTAGGATGGCCTGTCCAGCACGAAGATTCTTGCCAACGAGGAATCTCTTCCACCCAACCGAGTTCAAGTGTGTGCGACCATCTGTGCCCTTGCGGTAAGTACATGTGATGATGGAGCCCCTTGCGGTAAGTCCAACTGAGCCTTCTTCATCAGGCTCGATACCACAACTCACAGATAGGTTCTTTGGCAATCTCTGAATAAGAAAAACATATCAATTAATAAATAGCCTAAGCATGTGATCAGACTCTACACTAAAGTATATCATCGACTAGATTCCACAAAGCATATCATTGGACTCTACACTAAGCATATCATCGGATTCACTAAGCATATAATCGAATAATTTGCATTGGTAAGTATAACAATAAAGCATATATATCATCAAATTACTACATGCAGTACGTATAACATACCATTTCATGCCGATCGACCATGGTACTTGTCAGGTGGGTCACGAATGGCACCCCGACAAAGTCATCACGTGGCGGAATTATGTCCCATAGGTTGCACACCTCCTCCTCGCTCAGCCTCATTCTTTGAGCTATGATGGCTTCATGAAGTGGGTTCTCATCATCTTCATTGAGTGGGTCCTCATTATCTTCATCATCTTCGTCATCTTCATCATCTTCCACCAGGTTGATATAAATGACAACCAGCTTGGGTCTTTCTGCTCTAAAGGAGAATCTGATCAACTCACCACCAGTAAGACGCATGCGAGCGAGGAAACGGGCTCATCCATCTCCTCCAATCTACGACATATTGCGTCCTTTCTCGACCTCCATAGTGTACGGCCCCCCAGGAGCCTCAAATGTCACAGTGTCTCCTGTCAGCTTGTTGAATTTCAACCTCACATTGCATGGGACGATCTATGTAAGAAAAGCAAAATGACACAATGCAGTAATGCCAACACTAAAAATAAAATAGTTGTTACATTTCAACTAATTTCTTACCGCCGCATGACGAAAACTCGGATGGAAGTAGATGCCGAACAACTTGCCAGTTGCAAGGTTGCTAGCGCACCTTGACTTGCACAGTCGACATAGTGGTGCTGGTGGTGGCGCCATTTTACTAAATCAACTAAATCAAAATGTTCTAAATCAACTAACCTACTAAATCAACTAGCCTACTAAATAAACTAAATCAAAATATTCTAAATCAACTAAATCAACTAGCCTACTAAATCAACTGAATCATATCAACTAAATCAACTAAATCAACTAGCATACTAAATCAACTAGCATACTAAATTCACTAGCATATTAAATCAACTAAATCAAAATGTTACATATGAAAGCCTACTAAATCAAAATGTATCAGGGAGGAGGGACAAGGAGGGGCGACTCGAGGAGGGAGAAGATAGTAGGACGGAGGAGGAAGGCGGAGCGAGGAGGGGCCGGCCAGCGGCGAGTGGAGGGAGGACGGAGGAGGAGGCCGGTACCGAGTCCAGCGAGGAGGATGAGGCTACAGCGGCGCAGATCGGGGGAGGGGCGACGGGGGAGGACCGGCGGCGCGGGGGGTGAGGGGGAGACCGTGATCGAGTGTGTGTGAGTGTGATCTGTGGATGAGGCGCGCTAGTGAAATCTGTAGTTAATTTAGCAGTAGCGATTATTGCCTGAATGCGCTGCTGCTACGTTACATAGCAGTAGCGCTGTCTATTTTAATGCGCTGCTGCTATAACTGGCCTTGCGGAGGCGTCGTGGGAATTTTAGCAGTAGCGCCGCTTGGAGTGCGCGCGCTACTGATAAACTTGTTTCAGCAGCGAGTTTCCACAGCTCGCGCTACTGCTACTTAGCAGCAGCGCCTGATTTTATAGCGCGCTGCTGGTAAAATTCCGTGTATAGGCTTTTCCCTAGTAGTGTTTGCAAATATATTAAATGTCGAAGCACAAGTACATACTGTTGCCTTGTACGTCGGGACGTGTATTAACCGGCAACAACCATTTCTCCAAAGTTGCACAGATCCCTAGAGACCAGAGTGAGCGGACGTGATTTGGGTGGGGCTGGTTGCCGAGTGCTCCTAATCCGCCTCCGTATATTTGCAGCCCTCTCTTCAGTTTGACCAGTTTTGACCATACTATCGTCCCAGGTGGAGATGGGCCCACCTGTCATCCCCTTCCCCATCTTCTACCCCTCTTCTTGATGCACTCGTCAGATTGGACACCGTCGGGGGCGCCGCCCGCGGCCAACCACCGCCGCAGCAAAGTCGCCGCCGGAGCCCACCGCGCTGCTCGGCGACCCTCATCTCAGTGCTCGCTCCTCGCCCGAACCGGCGACAGAAGCCGCATCGGCCTCCTCCGCTGGCTGACGGCGGCGCGCCCCGGCTGACCACGGCCTCTCTCCATCGACGCAGTTCGCAGCACGCGATAGCCACAAGCACGGCCGCCGGCGCAGGGCCGCGCTCGATGTACCGCCGGGGGCATCGCTCTCGGGCGGATGCCAGCCTTCTCCGGTAGTGTCTCCCCCTTGGGGATGGAGCTCATCCCCTCTGCAAGCTCCGTCCACCTCTGGCCTATCCCCGCCGGCTACCCGAACCACGCCGGCCTCCACTGCACTTAGGTTGGTTCAGGAACCTGCACTAATTCCACTAAGTTGGTTCAGGAACTAATAGCCCTGCACTGCAATTTCCAATAGGCCAGAAGATTCAGACAGGGGACCAAACTGGAGTACTGGCCCCCGGCCCGCCCCCATACCAGGCTCGGATCGCGAGCATCGGTGCTCAATGCCTCAACGTCAAGTATGCACATTGTGTGGCAATTATTGTATTGCAAGCAAGGTTCAATTTCATTGCAGGTACGTACTAATTAGCGTGCTGGCTGTGCAGAAATTTCGACATAGTTTCTTGCTTGTGTGATGGTATTTATTTCACATTGATGCTCTTCAGAGCACTTCAAACAGCTCCGAGCTGAAGATGCTGGATGGCACGGGCCAGGACCGGCGTGTCAGCAAGATGGGAGAAGCCGGTGCACGGGAGGAACTCTGATGCAGGCAAGCCCATTGATGTCTCCGATGCTGCTCGGCGTAACTCCTGTCCCACGGTTGCAGCTGATTTTAACACTGTCCTTCTCCGGTGACCAGCACATAGGTTCTGACAGGTCAGCACAAACTAAGAACCAAGCCGTTTTCTCTTGAACCCTTCCTTTTTTAGCATTAGTTTCATGCAAACAATCATATACCAGCATAATCATAAATTTATTTCGTAATCAGGAACAGATGTCTGTAACTGAATGAAGGATGGTTATAAGGTTCTGTGGAACAGATGTCAAAAGTTAACTGGGACCAAATATATATCCAACAACATACATGGTGAACTCTGTCACAGCTGAAAGCCACCAAATTGACATGCATGACAGTAAACTTATGTTGCGTACAAGTAGAAACTTAATGGACACACTTAACCGTCTTCGCCGTAGCCGTATCAGTCTGATACAGCCTTGTAGCAAGCTGCAGCACATGGGAATTCAACATTACCATGAAAATATGGCAGGGGATCAAAAGACAGACCAGCTCCTGAAGCATCAGAATCAACGACTACTTAGTTAAAAAACAAATGCCAACCTGACACTCAATGCAAATGTAAGTCGTGTCTCGACTCAAGAGCAAGATTGACCCAAGCTTGCAAACTCCATACAAAACCTCAGTTTCCATCAGAGACAACAACCGCAATTCCAGGCGCTGTTTGTTTTGTAGGCCTCGTTTCTGCAAACCGGCCAGCGGCAATAACCATTGTGGCGATTAAAAAACATAGGAGTAGGATTGGTAGGAAAGATATTCTGAAGGCAGAAGCATTTCTAGTTTCCCATATGGTCCAAACTACAACATCTCCAGCAGCCATCAGATTTCTAACATAACCGGTAAACTTCAGAACCCAACTGCACAGACAGTTAAAAGAAACAGGAATAGCCTGTATATTCAGTTTGCGCTAACCACACTCCACAGATATTTAGAAACAGGGCATAGAACGAATCAAAACTCATAGGAACATTGTCCGACTTCTCCTAGCTAGCTATAAAAGCACTACATTTAGCAGCTTATGAATCTCTAATCACTTGAATAGATTTATTTACCTGAAGAATATTATTTCCAAACATCACCCCAGTTCTACTAGTTATGTCACTAAGAGAAATGCTGGAAGAATTTAAGAAAGATGGAAACTTGGAACTTGTAAATTACCTTGGACATCCTCTGGGTTCTTGCGCTTCACCCTATCAACAACCTTGTCCATTGAGTTGTCTTCACCAATGTCCAACCTTGCCCTCTTTCTTCTGTTCTCACCCACCACTAAAAGTACATCATTTTGATCAGTAGACCGAGTGACATCTTCCATCCGCTCATCCTCTAAACCTACCATTCCTTCCATCCCCTGTTCAAAACTTTCCTTGTTCATCGGAGGGTCCAGACAAGTCTTGCTAGCAAAATCCTCTACGCTGCGTTTGGATGTTCCCATTAGAGGCTTGGAATCCGAATTGGTATTGTAATCTTTCAATTCATGTGTTTGGTTGCACAGCGAATTGGCAGGCTGTAATGAAACGAAAACGCCGGCTGAATTACATCCCACGCAAAGTGCCTGCCCACGATACGGAGCCCTCCTGCTCTGAATCGCGCTGAAATCAGCCTGCCCGCAAGCGACCAGAAAAAGGAAGGGGATAGGATAGGCTGACCGCGACGACCTAGCAGAGGCCGGCGGCGGCGGCCACCACCATGGAGTCCGTCGGCGGCGCAGGTGCCTTCCTCCCCTCCTCTCCAGCTCCTGCTCGCCATCCCCTTGAGCCACTCCCCGCCATGGAGTCCGACGGTGGCACAGGTGCCTCCTCCCTGGCTGGCCCCGCCCTCCTCCCCGGCTGCCGTGCCCCGACGTCCTTATCCACGCCTGGCCGTCCTCCCTACCCGTCGTCCCCCGCCCCTCTTCTAGTCGATTGGCCCTCGTGCTCGTCGGCGTGGAGGTCCTGTGCTCTAGATCTCGCGGCCGTCGGAGTTTCCCATACATGAGGGGCTGCGCCTGCACGAGTTTGAACCATCACGCTCGCCGGCGTCGCTCCATCCCGGCCACGGATAGTCGGCTGACCGTCGGGGACGACTGCGTCCTGTGCTCCTCACTGCTGCTCGGCTGGCTCCGTTCATGGCGCAGCTCAGGCAAACCGTCAATTCGATTGTATGGCATCCAAACATAACATTGGTATATGCTAGCTTGTCTAATTCCAACCTGCAATATTTTGTACATCCAAACATCTGTATTGGTATTGGAGCCCATTGCAATACAAAGGTTGATTTGGTATTGGATCCAATGCAATTCAGAGGCTCTCAATGGAGACATCCAAACGCAGTGCTAGGATATTAATTTTATCTGTATCTTCTTTCTCATCATCATCCTGTTGCAGGTCATCACCATCAACTTGTACTGTACAATAAAAATGTCACATAGATGCCTGAAGAGGGAGTATATATAACCTAACATCAATAATTAACTAATATACCAACAATTAAGCAAAATAAGATGCACAACACTTGGTTACCAGACTGTCCGGTAAAAATGGCATTGTGGGGTGTTGTTATCTCAGAATTGTATGTAGGTTCACATCCCATATCAACATCTTCAACTGTCTTAACAAACAAGAGCTTGGGACGTCTGGGGTGTTTCTTTGCTGCTTCTTTCCACTCGTGCTTTGTTTCATCACTTACTCCATCATGGAGGGTGACCTCCTTAATACGTCGTAGGGACTGGATTGTCATGCTGCAAAAGCCATTTAGATCTGTACATAGCAGCCGGAGTGACTCGAGGAGTGGCAGAGCTCCCTCCTGGACTTCCAGCTCAGTCATGACTTCCACCATGATGCATAGGCATTGCAGGCTTCCAAGTGCACCTTGTACGATGGTGAGTTTGTCCAGTTGAGATGCAATTAGCTTCAGGTACGCCAAGCAACGCACCCTGCTCAGGGCAGCAAGAATATCCCCACTCAGCTGACCAGGGGATGAAAGGAACAGCTTAGTGAGACCACCCAGCATGGTAACAAACGGAGGCAGGCTGCATATGTTGCCCCCTTGTAGCTTGAGCGAGCTAAGATAGCAGGAGGAAGCTTCTTCTTTTTCTAGGGACAAGCTCACAAGCAAGTCTTGGAACCATTCATCACTGAAATTCAGTGAGAGTGAATGACCTTTTTTCACGTCGGTGCTTCTCTTGATGAACCCCTTGATGGCCTTTGAGAGATGAGTGCAGTGGCTTGGGACACCTCCCCCTCCTCCCCCCGCGTCGCCTCCCCGAGCGGGGCGACCGGGGGATCTCGTCGCCCCCTCCCAGCCCCCCCTCCCCCTCCTCCCCTTCCGCCGCCGTCAGCCTGGGCCACCGGGCCTTGCCCGCGTGGTGCCGGCGGCGGCGGCCCCGGCCTTTCCCCCCCGCTTGGCGCCTCGGCTCGGGCGGACGGCGGCCGATGGGGGTGCTCCTCGGCGACATTGGATCCGGTGGCGGCGCAGTGCTGGGTGGTGTGCGGGCGGTGGCGCGGCCGCTTGGCGGCGGGGCGACGCGGTGGCTAGCGGCGGGCCTTCCCGGCCCAGATCCAGGCCCTTTTGGGCTCGATCTGGGTCTGGGCGGGCCTGGCCTGGTCTGCTTGCGGCGTCTCCGGCGGGTCGGGGGCGTGACTCGTGCGGGGGGTGGTGGCGACGGCGGCTCGCGTTCTGCAGCGCGGCGACGGGGGCTTCGCGAGCCCGTTTCGGGCTCGGCTGGGCCAGGGGTGGCCCGGTTTGCCCCTGTGCTGCGTCCGGCCGGATCCCGCCGGGGGCGGTGGAGGATGTCCCCTCCCGCGAGGCTGCTGATGTTGCCGCTCCTGGTTCCCGATTGCGTCGTCTTGTTTCCATCGGCCCCGTTTCGTTTGCCATGGTGAGACGGCGATGGAGACTGCTCGACCGTGGTGGCGCAAGTTGGTGGGCGGTGTGTTTGGTGGCGCGGGATGGATCGTCTGAGGTCGTGGTTGGTTGGTGGGCGGGAGAAATCCTTGTCGGCCGGGCCGGAACCGACGCGGTGACGCTCGTGGGCGCCGCCGTGCCTTCCTGAAGGGCGTCGGGCATACCCCTTCCACCTCACCCCTCGCGTACCGGGGGAAACCCTAGGACATGTCCGGGCAACAGCGTCGTCATCGTCGCAATCCTTCTTGAGGGTGGTGTTTGGTATGCGGCGGTCCGGAATGCTAGGAGCGTGGTGGTATTTTCCGGTGGGCGCGGCGGTTGCGGGTCCTCATCGTTTTCGTTGATCCGCCGGTGTTGGCATTATTTTCTCTTCAGTTCCTTTTTTTTGTTTCTTTTGGGCTTGCTTGTGCTGTGGCCCCAGCATTTGTATCGTGTGGTCGTTGCTTTATAATATAAAGCGGGGGGCAACCCTTTTTCGGAGAGATGAGTGCAGTTGTTGTTGTTGTTGCTGCTGCTGCCGCCGCCACTGGCAAGGGGATCCTTACTATTATTACTGGACTGCTGACACCATATTTTCACTTTTGTCAAGTGTTTCATATGCTCTATGAGCTGTGCAAATCCTTGGCTCTTGTTGTTGTCCACAACAAATCCTGCTACTGTTTCCAATTTGCTATTCTCTGAGAGCCAAGTCTGTAGCTTGTGCATTCTCCGGCCTCCTACACCTTGTTGGAGCTTGAAATTTCCGAACAGATGTATCAGGCATGGCAGCTCCATAACTTGTGTCGGCAGAATCTCTATCTTGGTTCTTCTTACATCCAGCGTCTCCAAAAGTTGAAGCTTCTTAATCTCTTTGGGGAGCATCGTAACCTTAATAGCGGCCCCAAGGCTTAGGTACCTGAGCAATAACAGGTTGCTGCATATCTCCCTAAGATGCTTGTCCTCCAAGTGGTTACCGCATTCTTCTAGATCCAAAACCCGCAGCAGTTCATATTTGGAGAAATCCAAGACAGAGTCATGTGCCCTGCCGAAGATTGTCAGAGATCGGACAAGAGATAGATCATTAGCCACTCTGGCACTTGCTTCATGGAGGGAGAGCCAACGGATTTTACTGGGTGGGGGTGGGGGGGCCAGCTGATCATATAACAAGGTAATGAAGTTGTCACACTTGGACATGTGCAGGATGAACTCGAGCATCATGCCGTGAGTATGGTATGTCTTCACCTGATCTGTGATGTTTTTGCTACTGGCATCTGTACGCTGGATGATGCTCCGGTTGAGCAGCTCTTTGAAATTGCCGATAGCAGCATCCAGAGCATTACACATATAATCTCCTGGGATAAACCCTTCAGCGCACCATTTCCTTATCAAGCTTCCTCTCCTGACTGTACGGCCACTAGGGTAGATACCTAGACATAGCAAGCATGTCTTGACATCGTGTTTAACAAGGCTGGTGTAGCTTTGGACAAGTACACGCTTCATTCTTGCTAACATCTCCTTCGTTTCCAGGTGTGCTCCCAGGTTGTGGCACAATGTTGCCCAGTTTTCACGCGTCGGATTACCTGTGCTTTGCAAGTACCGGGCTGTAGTAACAAGAGCAAGGGGTAAACCATCACACTTCTTCAGTGCTTCCGAGCCAAGCTGATCCTCTTTACCGATTGGCGGATCATCGTCTTGGAAAGCTTCCTTGAAAAACAACTGCCTCGAGTGTCCATCAGGAAGGCTTTTCATTGCATACACATGATCATGGGCTGCTGAGCTGCTGCAGGCATTTGCTACTGACTGAATAGCCGTTGTCACCAGAACTCTGCCGTTCAACCCCACAAAGGCATCTTTAATATCATGCCAAAATTCTGTCCTCATGTCATCGAGTACGATGAAGAACCTACGAGGTACCAGGAGTACATGATCAGAATTAGCATGCAGAGATATGGAGTGGAGATTAAATTTGGAGTGATTTCATTTTATAGCTACAAAGATGCCAATAGTGAGTGAAGTCAAACTAGGAGAACTGTTGGACAGTACAAAAATATAAAAGATGCAGGCTGCTGTAAATCGAGACCAAAACATCAAACAGAGACCGAGTTGAGAAAATTACCAATGGTTGGCATTAGTTACCTCTTGGTTTGAAGGCACAATCTGAGGATTCGGCAGAACTTGCTGAGGTTACCTCCACCATTGGTGGATGTGGTGGGGATGCCAAGTTGCCGAAGAATCTCTTCGACAACATCGCTTGCACCCCTTTGATTGGCTGCACAAACCCAAGCCCTTACTTCATACTGGCTCATCATACTCTGGTACACATGCCTGACAAGGAGGGTCTTGCCTATGCCATCAAAGCCAACAACAGAGATCACCTTAAGCTGTTGCTGCTGCTGCTGTATCAGCTCCAGAAGTTCATCCCGGGGAGCGTCCATACCCACGGGGCTGCGAGCTGAAACGGTGTCGTCTATGGCCATCTCTGTTGTTGTCTCAGGTGCCGATGCCACTGCCGACGACGATGCTGACGGGAAGGTGCCTGCACCGATACTGGCGTTGTAATAAGTTTCTCTCAGCTTGGATGACTCTTGTGATATTTTCTTGAGCTCACGGATCGCCTTGGCAAACTCCTTCCGTACTGTCACCGTCTGCACCCGGTAGACAGCCTGACGGATCCACGTCGACGTCCCAGAGATGGTCACCCGGTGCATGAAGCGGTCGATGCAGTCCTCGATGGCATGCGCCAAGTCACGTATGATTTGGATCCAGGCCCTCTGCACATGGTCGCCGAGGGTGCCGCTCCTCCAGCGACACTCATCATCTTGCTGGATGGCGGCAGAAATTAACGCAAACTCTCTTTGGATGTAGGTGATGTCGTGCTCCAGGTTCTGTCGAAGCTTGTGATTTGCAGCTAAGAACTCCAAGAGCTTCGGCGCGATCCTACCCACAAAAGCGGTGGCCGTCGCAGCCTCCATCTCTGGTTGGAAGATCAAATCATGGAGTTTAGTGGATAGAGAAAAGAGGCCAGGAGGACACAGGAGCAGCCATGGCAGGATCAAGGTAGGTAGCTACAAGTACCTGCATAGAGAATACCTTAACATCCATGGTCAGTCATCCCGTCCACTCCTCCAATCTGCTGGAGCTATTTACTTGCATTACATATGATGCTAAGGTACCAAAATGCAAATTCTATTGTACCTGTGCATAGGCGATTCGGACAACGCATGGTGGTGGGCCCCACTTGGTTCTATCTTTCTCTTTTTTTTTGCCAAAAAGCCCATGTGAACCCTCTGAGCACTGAAAAAAAGCACAGAAGAATCTGACAGTGCGTGGTGGCAGGTCCCACATGGTTCTGTCTCGCTTTTTTTGTGAAGGCACATGTGTGGATCTCACGATCACTAAAAGAGCTCTCTTATTGCAGAACAATGCGAATATATATCATATAAAGGCAGGAAAGCAGGTTCCAAACGTAGTGAATTCGTGCATCAGCACCACTTTGTGAATGCACTTAGCCTAAATGGGACCCATCAAAATTCTCTAGTTTTGGTGTGGATGCACTATCTCAAAATACAATTGTAGAAGAAAGAGCAGCACATTAGTTAGACTAAAGGCAGAACATGGTTTTAGCACAAGTCAGTGCAATCATTCTAAAGGCAGCACTGATCCTGATGTGATCACTGCAAAATGAACGATCCGAGAGATATGTGTACCTGTAGGGGTGTACTCAGGAAATTCAGTCTCCTTTAGGAGCTCGACATGCCCTCACGTCTTGTTGGGTCGCCAGAAACTAAGTTCTGATTGATGGACCTCACGGAGAAGGATAAGGAGGAGCCGACGAGGCAATTGCTGGATCCAATCAGGATTACGGGGAAGAAGGATGATGACAGGATTCTTGAGGAGGATTACAACAGTTTCTTGCTCGACGATCCAACCACAGCCACAGGTGAGCGCGTGTGAAAAACCTGTCCGTCTGCTTAATTCTTCCAGCCTTAACTTGGTGGGTTCTTTAGCATCAACATCACTTTGTGAATGCACTTTAGCCTGAATGGGACCATCAAAATTTCTCCAGTTTTGGTGTGGATGCACTATCTCAAAATACAATAATTGCAGAAAGAGCAGCACATTAGTTAGACTAAAGGCAGAACATATTTTCAGCACAAGTCAGTGCAATCATTCGAGAGGCAACACTGATCCCGAGGCAACTGCTGTGAAATGGACGATCTAGATAGATAGAAGGTGTACCTGCATGGGGGAGCTCAGAAAGTTCGGGCTCCTTTAGGAGCTCAACATGCCATCACGTCTTGTTGGGGCGCCAGAAACTAAGCTCTGATTGATGGACCTCACGGAGAAGGATAAGGAGGAGCCGTCGAGGAAAAGGAGGGAGACAAGGAAGGTGCTGGATCCTGTCAGGATTGCGGGGAAGAAGAGGAGGAACAATGATGACAGGATTCTTGAGGAGGATTACAAGAATGTCTTAATCGACAATCCAACCACAGCCACAGGTTAGCACAAGCGAAAACCTCTCCTTAATTCTTCCGCTCAGTACTCTTAATTACTAACTAATCCTGCATGCTTTTCCTGTTTCAGTTTCTGATCCTGTTATTGAATCAAGTGCCGAAAATGAAGTCGAGCAATCTGGTGCTCAACTGCCAGTCCTTGAGGATATCTCGAGGCTGTTTGGTGAGTGTTGCTTGATCTATCTCCCTAGTTAGCTTTGCCTTGATTTCTCTTGATTTCTGTCTGTATATATGGCAGTACAGCATCGAACCCATGCATGTGCATAGGAACTAATCCATCCATTAATTATTGATCCGCACCCTGTCTTATCTTTCTTGTGTGCTCTTTGATTAATTAGATGGTTCGGTGAGTTCTTCATTGGGCGCCATGAGACCCCTTGTTGAGAAGCTTGGCATACTGCTAGCTCCTTCTCAGGAACACTACAAGAGGTTGCCCAAGAGGATCAAGGAGGGGGTGCACCTTCTCAAGGATGATGTTGAAGTGATAAGCTCCTACCTTGATGAACTGTCAGAGTTGGAGGACCCTCCCCCGGTGGCCATATGCTGGATGAATGAGGCACGCGATTTGTCTTACGATATGGTAGATTACATTGACAGCTTATTATTTGTGCCGCCTGACCGTTTCATCAAAAAGAAGAAGAAGAAGAAGAAGAAGAAGAAGAAGAAGAAGAAGAAGAGGCAGAAGATGATGATGATAAAGAAGAGGCTTAAGTGGTACAAACAAATTGCATTCATAGCGCAGGTGTCAGAACATGGTACCAAGACCAGTAAAATCATTCATGTTAATGTCCCTCGTCTTCCCAGTAAGCCCAAGATTGCAGAAACAATATCGGAATTCAGGATCTATGTCCAGGAGGCTTTTGAACGGCACGACAGGTATAAGCTCCAGTGTTGCAGCACCTTGAGGAGGCATAGATTCTTGTCCGCTGGCAGTATGCTTCCAATGCCCTATGATGAAGTTGCACAAATTGTAATCGATGGGCGTATGAATGAGTTTATCTGCTCACTGGCCGCTAATGATACGGCAGGTCAGCAGCAGCTCAAGGTGGTATCTGTTCTTGGATCTGGGTGTCTTGGTAAAACTACACTTGCCAATGTGTTGTATGAAAGAATTGAGATGCAATTCGAATGCAGAGCTTTCATCCGAGTGTCCAGAAAGCCTGATATGAAGAGACTTTTCAGTGACTTGTTCTCGCAACTCCACAAGAAGCAGCCACTACCTGCCAGCTGTAATGAGCTTGGCATCAGCGACAATACCAGCAAACATATGCAACATAAAAGGTACTGTTAACCCAGTTTCCTTATGCTATTTATTTTAGTTTATGTTAACCCAGCATATATCAATTTTACTGATGTGCCTGATGCAATACACACACACACACACACTAATGTGCGTGGATTCTTGGCATGCAGGTATCTAATTGTTATTGATGATTTGTGGGATGCATCAGTGTGGGATATTATTAAATATGCTTTTCCAAATGGAAACTGTGGCAGCAGAATAATAATAACTACACAGATCGAAGATGTTGCATTAACATGTTGCTGTGATCGTCCAGAGCATGTTTTCGAGATGAAACCTCTCGATGATGCTCACTCGAGAATGCTATTCTTTAACAGGCTTTTTGGTTCGGAAAATGACTGTCCAGCAGAATTCAAACAAGTTTCAAACGAAATTATTGATATATGTGGTGGTTTGCCACTAGCGACAATGAACATAGCTAGTCATTTGGCGAACCAGCAAACAGCAGTTTCACTGGATTTGCTTACATACATACGTGATTCGTTGAGATCCCATTTGTGGTCAAGTTCTACTTCAGAAAGAACGAGACAAGTACTAACACTCAGCTACAATAATCTCCCTCATTATCTGAAGACATGTTTGTTGTATCTTCACATGTATCCAGAGGGCTCCATAATCTGGAAGGATGATCTTTCGATGCAATGGGTAGCTGAAGCCTCCATCGTTACACAAAAAGGGAAAGGGCAATATCAAGACCGGTTGAAGAAAGCTGCAGGAATCTGTTTTGATGAACTTATTGATAGAAGATTCATCCAACCTTCATATATCAACTACAACAATGAGGTATTGTCCTGTACGGTCCATGATGTAGTACGTGAACTTATTGCACACAAGTCTGCAGAAGAGAATTTCATTGTGGTAGTAGACTACAATCGAAAGAATATAGCACTTTCCCATAAGGTTCGCCGACTATCTCTCATCTTTGGTGATGCAAAATATGCGAAGACACCAGAAAACATCACAAAGTCACAGGTTCGATCACTCAGATTTTTTGGATTATTCGACTGTATGCCTTGTATTAGAGATTTCAAGGTTCTTCGTGTCCTAAACCTTCAACTATCTGGTCATTGTGGCCTCCATGACCCCATAGACCTCACTGGGATTTCAGAGCTGTTTCAGCTAAGATATTTGAAGATTGCAAGTGATGTTTGCATAAAACTACCAAACCATATACGAGGGCTGCAATGTTTGGAAACGCTGGATGTTATGGATGCAACAAGAGTCACTGCTATTCCATGGGATATTATACATCTCCCACACTTGTTCCACCTGGCTCTTCCGGTTGACACAAATCTGCTAGGCACCATGACTGATTCCGTCGTCAGTCTGTGGAGCCTTTGCAAGCTGAACTACCTGCAAGATCTTTATCTTACCATTTCTTCTACACCTTGTTCTGGCCATCCGGAGAAAAACATGGATTCTGTAGGCTCTTTACTAGAAGGACATGGCAGCCTGAAAAATATAGTCGTGTCTCATGGCCCATCGGTTAAAGATATTGTGGTTCCCGGTGCCTCAAAAGTAATCATTTCCTGGGATGACTTGGAGCCTCCCCCTCTTCTCCAGAGATTTGAATGCTCGCCATGTTGGAATAACCACGACGTGCGTGGCACTGTGTCCGGCTCGTACACAGAAACAGTCACCGGGTAGGATTAGAAATAGAGACCGAGTAGGTTAGCTTCTAGTCTATCTTGAGCATATTTATATGCGTGTACCCCTACCCCTTGTACTATCGATTTGTGAAAGTAATACAGATCCAAACAGGCACGATACATGCCTGTGGCAAAACGCCGGCGTCTTCCATGTGCGTACGTATTGTGCATCAGCTAGGATAGATCAAGTCGATAGCTAGCTAGCTTACTGCTAGTACTAGTATATGTCCTATCAAAGAATCGATCAGGACAACTTGGTGCTAGCTTTGCACTGCGTTGCATCCGGCTAGAAGTAGCTTTGTTCGTCGTTCGTCATCGTCGGTCATCGCCTATCGCCGGAAAGTACTCGGCGACGTGGTCTGGGCCAACAATTGGTATCAGAGCAAGGTTGATCTTCTAGTAACGGGAGATCATGTCGGACGACGAGAAGGACAAGACCAAGCAGCTGGTGGAGTACTCCGGTGCAGCTAAAGTAATTGCTGCTCCGGCGAGTTCATCGTATCCACGGTTTGATCGCGAGAACTTCGGGGTCTGGAAGTCCCTCATGGAGTGTGGTCTCCGCGCCAACGAGCTATGGGACGCGGTGGATCCCGGAGGCGACGCGTTCAAGAAGGAGGGAACCGAGCACCGGAAGGATCGGCAGACGGCGTCAGCGATTTACTCCGTGATGCCGATGGATGTCCTCCAGCACCTAATCGCCAAAGCAACGGCGAAGGAGGTGTGGGATACGCTCAAGCTCATGTTCGAGGGACACACCCGCGTCAAGCAAGCCAATCTCCAAACTCTCCTAAGGAACTACGAGACTTTGGTCATGGGCGACAATGAGTCCGTGGATGCGTTCGCTTCACGGGTGGCTACTCTCGTCAATCGGATCCGTGCGCTTGGTGAAAACCTCACGGAGACCTCGGTTGTCCGGCGGTTCTTGCGCGCAGCCCCTCCCCGGTACCTGCAAATTGTCACGGCAATCGAGCAGTGCGTCGATCTCGCGACTCTCTCCATCGACGATCTTGTCGGACGGTACAAGGCTCATGATGAGCGTATGCGGTACAGTCTTGGGGACGGGAGGAACGACGAGCTTGTGATGCTCACGAAGGCGCAGTGGATCGCCCTAGAAAAGAGAGGCGGATCCATAAGCAGTAGCAAGAAGAAGGGGAAGCAGCGTTCGACGAGAAAGAACTTCGCTGACTCGGACGACGACTCAGACGATGAGGCTGCACCTGCACCACCGAGGAGGAAGTTTGACATCAGGAAAGTGAGGTGTTATAACTGTGGCCTCCTTGGTCACTTCAAGGCTGACTGCGAGGAAGCACCGAAGCAGAAGGCGCTCATGGCCCAGCAAGGTGACGACGGTGACATGATGTTGATGACTGAACTCGTGGATGAGGAGGATCCAGTTCTTCGAGCGCCGGCTAAAGAAATTGTCGCGCTCGTGGAAGAAAAGGTTTGCCATCATGATCATGATTTGGAAACTCGTGTCGAAGCTACAGATGCGGGAAGTAATTCCGAAACTTATGTCAGTGCTATGGACGTAAGTGCCAACTTTGCTGGAGCGGATGCAGCAATAGCTGCGTGTGCTGGACCATGGAGAAGTAATCTTTGTGCTGTTCAGAGGTCCGTAAGTGGCCACAAAAATAGCACTGGACATGGTGTCTCGCTGAGTAGGCCGAAAGCACCGGCCGCAGGCACCAAAGCTGGATCCCTTGTGCGGAGTAAGGGCGCCTCGCACCCAGCAGCGAGTGCTGCACAAGGAGCCTCCAAGACAGCTACGTGTGGTGGCCTAGCCACAAGAGAAGGCTCGCATGGTGGGCTACAAACAAGTCCAGCAGGAGGGCTTGGTGGCTCACGTGGTGAGCTAGGGCCATCTATACCTAGTGACGTTGCAAGTGATCCAGGAGATATGCAAGGTCCATTACCAGCGCATGTACGTACAGTTTTGCCATGCTTGGCCACTATAATGCAAGAAGATGGGAACGGCAAGGTAACGTCCGTACCCGGGGATGAAAGTCTAGCTTTGCCAAAAGCAATGTGCGAAGCAAACGGTGAGGAGTTACTCCTGAAGGTACAAGGAGCCATGCAAATAATGCTGTCTCCGAAGGCACAAGAGACGAGGACAACGCCTCCTACACCTGTTCTGCTATAACCGGTGTTACACCCATATTCGGAGAAGACTCTTCGGACGATTGACCCGGCAAAAGTGAAAGGGAGTGGGCGACGGTGTCTAGCAAACGCCGAGGAACCGGCGGAATTCAAGGGCGCAAATACGAAGGAATATTGGCGTCAGGCTATGGAAGAAGAGTTGAGGTCGATCCACGACAATAATGCATGGGTGCTTGTGGATCTTCCCAACAATGAAAAAGTCATGGATCTCAAGTGGGAATTTATGATCAAGAAAGATGCCGATGGGGCCGTGAACCACAAAGCAAGGCTAGTAGACAAAGAGTACATGCAAGAGGAAGGTGCGGACTTCGAAGAAGTGTTCGTTCCCGTTGCAAAGATGGAATCAGTGGAATTACTCATCGCTCTCGCGGTTCAGGAATCATGGAAAATACATCACATGGATGTAAAATCCGCGTTTTTGGATGGCGAGTTAGAAGGAGATGTGTATGTGAATCAGCCACCGGAATTCATCAAAGAAAGAGAGGAACACAAGGTACTGAAGCTACACAAAATCTTGTATGGGCTACGGCAAGGCTCTCGGGCGTGGAACATCAAACTTGATCAGACGATGATTTCTCTTGGATTTGAGAAAGCCCCACTAGAGCATGCGATGTACAAGAGAGGTGAAGGAAGGGATCGTCTACTAGTTGGCATCTATGTCGATGACCTATTGATAACTGGAGCAGATGAAGAGGTGATTGCAAAGTTCAAGCTACAGATGAAGGAGCTTTTCAAGATGGATGATCTAGGCCTTTTGAGTTGCAACCTCGGGACAGAGGTACATCAAAAGCCGGAGGGGATCACATTATGCCAGGAGGCATATGCAAGGAAGGTACTTGAAAGCCGTGGCATGAAAGATTGCAATCGCATTGTCGCTCCAATGGAACCTCGTCTTGAGCTGAGCAAGAAGAGCAAAGTATCCGCAGTTGATGCAATAGAGTATATTGCAGCTACCACTGCGGTGTGCCAAAGTGTGTGGCTAGAGAGGCTACACGGTGATCTCATGGATCAAGGTCCGAAACGAGTGGTGCTCAACGTTGATGGAAAGTCTACAACTTTTCTATGCGAAGAACCAGTGCGGCGTGATAGGAGTAAGCACATTGATACGGTGTATCACTACATAAAGGATTGCGTGGAAGAAGGTAAGACGAAGGTCAACTACGGTTGCACCGATGATCAGCTGGCAGACATCCTAACCAAGGCTTGGGTCAGCATCGAGCTGTGACATGACGACGTCGTGTTTAGGGGGGTGATTGTTGGAATAACCACGACGTGCGTGGCACTGTGTCCGGCTCGTACACAGAAACAGTCACCGGGTAGGATTAGAAGTAGAGACCGAGTAGGTTAGCTTCTAGTCTATCTTGAGCATATTTATATGCGTGTACCCCTACCCCTTGTACTATCGATTTGTGAAAGTAATACAGATCCAAACAGGCACGATACGTGCCTGTGGCAAAACGCCGGCGTCTTCCGTGTGCGTACGTATTGTGCATCAGCTAGGATAGATCAAGTCGATAGCTAGCTAGCTTACTGCTAGTACTAGTATATGTCCTATCAAAGAATCGATCAGGACAACTTGGTGCTAGCTTTGCACTGCGTTGCATCCGGCTAGAAGTAGCTTTGTTCGTCGTTCGTCATCGTCGGTCATCGCCTATCGCCGGAAAGTACTCGGCGACGTGGTCTGGGCCAACACGCCACACAGCTGCGTCATATTTTCCCAAATTCCTAAATGGCTTAAAGAACTTGGTAACCTGTGCATTCTGAAGATGGCAGTAATGGAACTGCAGATGAGTTCTGTTGATATTCTCAGAGGATTGCCTGCCCTCATTGATCTGTCGCTGTATGTGCAGTGGGCACCAGGTGAAAGGATCATCTTTGACAAGGCGGCCGGGTTCTCAGTTCTCAAGTACTTCAAATTGAGGTGCACAAGTGGTATCCCGTGGCTAAAATTTGAGGCGGATGCAATGCCTAATCTCTGGAAGCTCACGCTAGGTTTCAATGCCATTCCCCGAATGGACCAACATCAACTAATCCGCATCGAGCATATGCCAGACCTTAAAGAGATCTCCGTAAAATTTGGGGGTGCAGCTGCTCATATAGAGTATGCCGTGAGGTCTGTCGTTAGTAATCATCCAAGAAATCCTACAATCAACATGCAATTGGTGAATTCTAGTTCCTATGGTGATGAAAGCACAGAACAGAGCCTTCCAATAAACTGGGCTCCCGAGTCATGTGCGGCCGATGCGGTTGCTGATGTGGAGCCACTCCGTCGCCTCTCTGACAACCTCGCCACAGCCTTCCACTCACCGGATGACTTCGCCTTCCTTGCCGATATGTGCATTGCCGTGCCCGGCGCGCCCGACCTGCACGTGCACCGCTACATGCTCTCTGTGCGGAGTCCCTTCCTCCGCGCATTCTTCGCACGCCGCGCCTCTGTGGAGGGCAACAGGTTGGAACTCTGGGAACTTCTGGGCGAGAAGGTGGAGGTCGGGTATGAGGCACTGCAGCTAGTGCTCGAGTACCTGTACAGCGCCCGCTTCCATGTCCTTCCCAGGCCAGCATGTGTCTGCGTCGACATGGATGGTTGCGCGCACGTCAGCTGCCACCCCGTCATCTCCTTCATGGCGCAGGTCCTCTTTGTTACATTCACCTTCCAGATCACCGAGCTCACCAACTACTTCCAGGTTCATATCAGATGACTATTATGCTTGCTGGGATGCGTATTGCTAAGACGTTTTAATGCTATATATGGATCCCCATCATATCTTTTAACCTGAAATTCTTTAATTTCAATGCTTTTACAAAGTAGTGATAAAGCATTACGTCCGTGCTGAATTTAATTGTATTCGTTAAATTGGTGAAGTTCAAACGGGTGCTAGGACATGCTGAGTTGTTTGGAGATCCCTACCAGGGTGCAATTTCCACTTATTAGGTTCAACAATCAAGACTCCTTTCTTACTCGGTTTGATGTAGGAGTGGAAATAAATTGAGTTGTCTGTGCATGTGGTATAGTGTGTTCAATATGCAAATGATGCAATTGGTAGTTCTAAGGTGCTGTGTCATTTTGTTGATATTTCAGGGATTCTTGTTTTGATTTTGTTTAGAGAAAGGGAAGGGTAACTGTTCAAAGCATGAAAATTACATGCACCCAGGCGTATTTGAAGACAAAAACTGTTCAAAGTGTTGTACATGTGCCTACTCTTTTTTGTTGCATCAACAAAAGGCAGTTCATGAAAAACATGCTTGGGTCATTTTATACAAATCTAGGCTCCATGAATGTGGACAGCTGATACATGCACAACAAAAACCAAAGCATATAAATGAAATATCACAGCGGACAATAATTATAATAGCACCTATGATTCCTTAGGATCAACAAATACTTTGTTAAGGGGGAGTGTTTCAATGGGGGGGGGGGGGGTAAATAGTTATCAACCCATGAACTGCACAATCTAGAGATCTTGAGACAGGACCTTAATTATTATTTCCCTTTTTCAGTTTCTTATTTGGCCTTTTTTTATAGCTTTGACTTTGCTACAGATGACTTGTGTGTCTAAAAATCGATGATAATTCTTGTTGAGATGCTACCTATAACAGTGATTGTTGTATTGTTTCGCGTATTTAAGGAGCCAATACTAAGCCACGTTATGCCCTTCTTTTCCACACAGCGGCATCTCCTTGATGTCCTTGATGATGTTGAAGTGGGTAACCTTCCATTGATATTATCTGTTGCAAACTTGTGCAATAAATCTTGCATGAAACTGCTCGATAGATGCCTTGAGATGGTAGTCCGGTCAAATCTTGAGATGATTACTCTTGAGAAAGCATTGCCTCCAGATGTTATGAAGCAAATTACTGATGCACGGCTAAGTCTTGGGTTAGTTTCACCTGAAGACAAGGGATTTCCTAAGAAACATGCAAGAAGGATACTCAGAGCTCTTGACTCTAGTGATGTGGAGCTGGTGAGGATGCTGCTCAAGGAAGGGCAGACTAACCTTGATGATGCATTTGCATTGCACTATGCTGTAGAACATTGTAACTCAAAGATCACAACTGAACTTCTGGACATTGCACATGCAAATGTCAATCACAGAAATCCAAGAGGTTATACTGTTCTTCACATTGCTGCCAGGCGAAGAGATCCTAAAATTCTTGTCTCTCTTTTAACCAAAGGTGCTCGGCCTTCTGATCTTACATTTGATGGAAGAAAAGCAATTCAAATAGCAAAGAGACTCACAAAACATAGGGATTACTTTGGGATTACTGAAGAAGGAAAACCGTCTCCTAAAGATAGGTTATGCATTGAGGTACTGGAGCAAGCTGAAAGATGGGATCCACAAGTTGGAGAAGCATCGGTTTCTCTTGCAAGGGTTGGTGACTGTGAACCTGGAAAGTTGTTGTACCTTGAAAACCGAGGTAATATTCATCTACAAACTGTGTGGTGTTCAAAATGGTCTGTCTGGTATTGGTTTACACATGCATTTTTCTCTTGGAAGTTGTGTTTTCACTCACTTATTTTCCTGATATGCAGTTGGTTTGGCAAGGATACATTTTCCAGTCGAGGCAAGAGTAGCAATGGACATTGCTCAACTGGATGGTACTTCGGAATTTATCCTTGGTTCTAGTGCAGATCCACCTCCAGAGATACAACAGGCAACTGTTGATCTAAATGAAACTTCTTTGATAATGAATGACGAACACTTGGCTCGGATGAGGGCCCTCTCCAAAACAGGTGAGACACAGATTATTGCCTTTGTATAACCACGGCGCCTCTATATTCTTTATATTTTCAGCGTAATACTACACTTCTTTAGCTTATCTGCTTAACATCCTTAATAAGAAAGCCTGCGTAGCTGAAGTTGAAATTTAATAACATGGATCTGGACTAACTGCAAGCTCAATGTTTTGTTACCTGTTGAACTTGTTAGGCGCTTCTTTCCGCGTTGTTCGAATGTGCTGGACAAGATCATGGATGATGAATCTAAGCTGGCTTCTCTCGGAAAAGAAGCATCCATGGAGAAGAGGAGGTTCCATGACGTGCATGACTCGCTTCAGAAGGCATTCAGCGAGGACAAGGAGTCGTCTTGTTTGACAAGTTTATAGCTCCAATGCCGATGGGTGACATGAAAAGCAGCCAAAATGCATGTCTGGATTATAGTACAATATATCAGATTGGAGTACAACTGGAAAGCAGCCAGGAGGCAATAGTCAAGGAGTGCTCCTTAGAAAAGGAACGAGTGAATGCTTCGTGTGCTCTCCGCGCGTGACAAATGGTGCACGCGGAGCTCTCCCGCGCGCGCAAACCAACCAAAGTGGTTGGTTTCTGGTTTTTCCTTTCCGGTTTATGGACAGTTCGACCCCCTATTACCTAGTGGCAGTGTGTGACCAACATATAAGGGGAGGCTTGCACGGCCATAGAAATGCTAGAAGCACACGTAAAGGAAGCACATTGCACCTAAAGCGCGTGCTCATGTGAAAATTCACGTGGACTTAGGACTTTGGACGCTTGACGCGGCGATGGTCTAGGGCGAGCTGAGCTGATGATATATTCCGAAACGACTCTTTCACGACCACGCATTGCAGCGCGCGATCTCTACATGCGAAGCCCATACATGGAAAAGGATGTGTGTCGGACGCGGGGCCCATGCATGCATGCATATGTGTGCATCCACCTACCGTGAATTCAACTACTAGGCCCCAGCTCGCCTTTACATAATCTCCTCCCCTGATTTCAACGGGTGGGGTCCGACCTGTCACTATTGAGAAAGGTCTTATAGGTGAACTCAATAGAGTGGCGGGAGCTAGTTAGGAGAAGCAGCAGTGGCGGGTAACATAAAGTGACCGCCAGAATTGGGGGCACTGCAGTGGCGGGCAGAATACGTCACCCGCCACAAGCAAGCATAGCTGAGCGTGGCTATGTTATGTTATGCTATGTTATGAATGTTTTTTGTGGCGAGCGGCTAGGCTTACCCGCCACTGTTGTTACAGGCAGCAGTGGCGGCAGTCCCCGCCACAGCTAAAAGCCTCCAATCGGCTATTTGTATTCTTTTTAGTGCATCTGGTCGTGCCCACCACATGTAAATTAGTGGCAGACTGTTCAAATTCAACCTTTGGTACTGGCGCCCGCTATGCCAAAGTAGCAGTGGAGGGTTGGGTGGCGCGCCAGTCGCAGGTAACGAGCAATATCTGCATGTGCGTGCCCCCTCCCCCTCCTACCCCCTCACTCTCACTCTCTCCCTTTCCCCGTCGCCGCCGTCGCCGTCCTCGCCCTCGCTATCACCATCCTCGCCCTAGCCATCGCCGTCCGCTGCCCTCGTCCTCGTCCTCGTCGTCCGTCGTCCGCTACCGTCGTCGCTTCCCTCGCCCTCGCCATCTTCCTCGCCCTCCACCGCGTCGCCCTCGCCTTCGATCAGCCGCCGCCGTCACCCTTGGTCCGCCGCCGACGTCACCCTCGGTCCGCCGCCGACGTCACCCTCGATCCACTGCCCCGTCGCCCTCCACTCCGGCAGGTATAAAGTTAGGGTTTCATGGTTGTACTTTTGGTTTTTAGTTTGTAGGTATTTGTAGTTTCTAGCTAGTTTTAGTGTGACAGTAGTAGTTTTTAGTTGTATAGTTTTAAATGTACAAATTAAAATAATTTGTAGTTGTACTTTATAGTTGTAGCTTTGTACTAGCGAGTAGTGCGCGGCGCCGCCGCGCCACATGGATTGATAAACTATTTGCTTTTTTCTAATATTTGGTAACTCGTCCCAACACTTGATTCATTGCAAAATAGTTCATACAAAAAAAAGGATATATCTAGTTGGTACATGCATAAATGATCTACAGTTGATAATGATAGTGGCTACTGGACACAGAATTGCAAAGCTCTTGTTCCCTTTTTAGATATGAGATGTTGATCGTCAAGCTTGGTTTTTCTATATGATGTTGTGGTAAAGAGATGAGGCTAGTTCTTATGCTCTTGTTCTTGGTGGTTTGTTCCATGTACACAATGTTTAAGTTGCTGCTGGACGCACGTCCTAGCTCTCGACGGATTGCAAAATATCTTGAAATTAAAGACAAACTTCTTTGAGAATCCTTTTTCGCTCAAGATTAAGTTGACATAACATGTACTCGTTTATTTAATAAGGTTGTAAACTTAGACACATGCATCTTTATTTCTTTTCAAACAAAGTGTTCAAATTGAAGGGTTTTTTTCTCTCACTGCTACAATGAATTCGGTGCCATAGAGGATCCAAAGATAAATAGTATTGAAAGACATAAGTCAACAGATCAATACATTATTGACTGACACAATATGTTTTAATAAATCAAAACTAATATAAGTTGAGGCAGGAGGAAGAAATAATCAGCATGTGAGTCACTACTTATGATAAACAAATCGAGGCTAGGCGGAGCAAAAGAAATGCTGAATCAGCTAAGCGATATGCAAGGAGATAAAGGAGTTGACTTACCTTTGTGGATGAATGCGAGAATGCTCGGTGAACGGATTGGTATTAGCCAGTAGCAAAGAGTTGATTGCCTTGTGGCCCAGTTTAGGCGTCAGCCAACCCGACAAAAAGGAAAGTTAGAACTATCTTGTATTTTCGAAGAAAATTGGTTATTTGCCACTTTTAATATGTGGATAAATTGGTTATTTGCCACTTTTAATACGTGGCTTCAGAAAAATGCCACCCTTGCACTTTCACTAGCGGTTGGGGCGCGGCCCTGCCGCGCCTCTTGAGTGGAATCTGAGCGGTGTCTGGTAAGTTGGCGACCTTTTCAGTACCTTTTTTAATCTGGTTAACACGTGTCAATGGATAACTATTGTTGGCATCGAGCCCTACCTTGCTCTTTGCGCCGGTGCCCAGCTCCCTCTCTCTCTCTCTCTCTCTCTCTCTCTCACGAACGAAGGTAGAAGAAAGAGGAGACACAGGACACGGTGGTGTTTTTCCGGCGCACATACGCCTGCCGCACGAACGGCTTCCTCCTCAAGCACGAACTCGAACCAACACCCACACACGAGCAGTACATCGCGGGGCATTTTATACCCGGCTGCACACACATACTAGCACACGCACGCACGCAAGACCCGGCCACTAACTCCACGCACGCAGTAATCTTGCTAACTAACCACACGCATGCACGCCTCTTACTTGACCGGCACACACGCTATCTTATCCGTCTACTACATGCATGCACGACCGCACACCACGGCTGCCTAACTGATCGGCCGAAGCTGCTGCTCGTTGCCAGCTCCACGCAGACGACTCAGCCATCATCAAGCGTTGTGGCTTACTCCTAACATTCTCCCCCCCCCCCCCCCCCCCCCCCCCCCCCCCCCGACGCGAATACTATTGAAAGTAGTATGTTGCTGGAGCACAGACAGGAGCATGCATAACTGTAGAATGAAATAAATGGTCTCATAAATATACAGAAATAGAAAGATTACAAAAAAATTTGGTACAACAATAGGCTGCATGTTGAGACATACTCCCAGAAAGAAAGAAAAAAGCCACTCAACAATGTAATCTGAAAAAAAAATAGCACAAACAACTCCTAGTAATCTCTAACTTGGTAATATGATTTTACACATTTGAGATCGCCTTGCTCTCTTTTCCTTTTGATGCTAGTAACTTCCTGGTTCTTCTAGCACTTCAGCCACTGAAATATCATTCTGCATATTTTCACCATCAGGTAACTTCATCAATGGTAGCTATCACACGACTAAGAGATGAGATGTTAAAGAAAACCATCTATATGTCAAGGAAACAAGGGAACAACATTTAGTATGATCAGGCACACCTTAGATAGTTAGATATGACTCTTTATTAAGAATGACTCATAAACTTTGTGCTTCGTTGTAAAGATCATGCCCCTGCTCATCCAGATGGCCATCATCACCAGCCTGATCTGCCAGATAAGAATACTTGATATCATTAAACAAAATATTAATTTATGGGCAAGGAAGAATATAACAGCTATGATAAAGAAATCTCTATAAATAATTAATTAATGCAACAATAGGGACATTAATAATCGAATTTACCACGAATTGTCTGTCAGATTAGGTATTTGAAGCTGATCGGGTTGTAGGAATACACAAACAATAGAGAGATAGTGGCAAAGGTAGCAAAGTGTTTTGAACACATTTCTGGAAGAAAGTTTTTGCTTTGTACTCAATTATCATCTTGTCCTGAATTCACCAAAAAAATGTTAGATTTTGTATTGTAGGCTGAGAATAGATAATGCTCAGGTAAATAATTTAAAAAGAAAGTATCATAGTGCACTAACTTGAGTTTGACCTGTTGTTGGGAAACATGACTCAATATGTAGTTGAACTTCTTATGGAATTTTGCAAGAGTACACACTTGTTCCATCATTGAATGGTGTGCAAGTAATGTGTTTTAGCTGTTTTGTCATGTTAGAAAAGAAGGATTCAAAACTTCTAGTTGAACACAGTAGGCTTCATGTCTTTTTCCTATTAAGAAATAGAACTACATTTTAAAAAGCGGAGACACATAACATACCGGTAGTCTTCCAAAATGATTACTACTCCCATGTAGTGCATCAAGTGCCATGTATGAATTCAACAAGTTAGATGTCCAAATTGGTAGTCTAGGGAGACTATTTGGAATTGAAAAACCAGGAGCTATAAGGAACTCGAAGTAAGATATCTGAAAAACCATTGAAATAGAAAAGAAGCATTAGGAGTTGAATAAATACAAGATGAAGTTTAAGAAAGTCATTTAAAAAACAGATAATTTGAATGTATGCAACAAAATTTAAATTCATTTACAATGACTCACCACCAAAGCTAGCTTGCATCCTTTGGGGAATATATCTTTGGCATTAGTATTTCCAATTCGGGCTTTGTTGATTGAGTACACAAGATAACTGATGGTGAACAAGAACCAGTCATGTTTGGCAACAGCTTCAATGTTCACTAATGCACTATAGGATTTCCTGCTAGCAACTCCTTGTGAATTTGGAGCAATAAAAACTGACAGCACAATAAGCATGAATACCCTACAGAATCTGTCTTCTTCTAGATTCTCAGAAAGAAGTGAGAAAAGATACTCTACAGAGGGGGTTTCCATGTTATTTTCTTTTCTTATGAAGTCAGAAGTTTCTGTGGTAGGTTCCGTTTGTATTGGAAACCACCAAGAGGAATGCCTAAGATTGTATGTATAGTCAAAGGTGTGATTGGGAAGGTGAATCCATTTTCTAGTTCAGTTGATGTTGTTGAAGTGTTGAAATGATTCACTAGCCAGATGAAAACTTCATCAATGTTGCATAGTCCTGAGAAATGAAGAAAACTTTCGAAACCAAGCTTTGCCACCCAAACTCTTCTTTGATTGAAAACTTCATCAATGTTGCATGGTCCTGAGAAATGAAGAAAACTTTCGAAACCAAGCTTTGCCATATTCTGGAACATATCCATGTACTCCCATTCATTAGACTGTCAAAATTGAAGTGAACAAAAATTCATGTGTTAGTTTAGCCCAAAAAACGTAATTACCTGCAAAACTAGCAAAGGAATTGAGGACAAATGAAGAACAATACTTTGGTTCTCTTTGATATGGAGATGATTTGCTTGAATCCCCTTTTCTTCCTAGTCTCTTCTTCCATTTTGTGAACTGATGCAAAGACTGAAAAATGAAGGCATTAGGAATAATCAGTACAATACACATAGTGTCCGATCCTTTACTTTTTTTAACAGGTTATGTAATTGTGTGCTACTACACTCCAGTACGGTGGTAAAGATGTTCTAGTAGGAGCCTATATTTGAAGGACATTTGTTTTATTGGTCCTACTATCAAACAAATGTCAGAAGACACTGGCTAGGGATGTGTGGTTGCAAAAAGTTGGCTGCAGCTAGGGATTGAATGAAAAGAAAAGAAAATACTGACGTGAGAAGGGAGTATTGAATTGGGAATCTGGACTAGTACACTGGTTAGGGTTCATATCAATTCGAGAAAACAGCTGGAAATTATCAGTCTCATGGTTAGGGTGAGGTAAAACAGGCAGTATCAAAATATTTCGGAAACATTGACGGAAACAGAGACTGATTTTTGATTTGAAATGTTCAGAAATCGAGATCTCAACAGAATGAAAAGCGTCGGAATCACGCAAAAGCCGCCGAATCTTCAAATCTATCGAGGGGTTAGATCAAAATTATGTGTTTAGTTTCAAACCTGTTGGTTCTTCAAGATGGAGCGAAGAAAATCACAGTATGAGATTTGGGGGAAAAGAGGAGCTCCCCACTTCCGGCTCTCCTCCGTCGAATTTCTGGGATGCAGGATGGGGAAAATAGTATCTATGCTTGTTTGGATCCCACATGTAAGAGAAAGCATACCGGTTCACTTATTGGGACCCACTTGTTGGGTAGAGAAAAAGAAAGAAAAGGGGCAAGGAGACATGCTGCGATTAGGTAGAAGTTTCCTACCCTAGATCGGTGGTGGAAGCACCTTCCTCGGGCCGCCGTCGAAGGAGACCTGGCGGCGGAGACTAAGTTTTCCTCCAGCCGCTGGCGAGGATTAATCTTCCTCGCACCGCCGTCGAAGAAGGAGACCTAGAGGTAATCTTTTGTCCCTGCTTTCTATTTGAATCTGAGTTTGTGTTGGACAACAAATTAGTTCTGTAGAAGAAATGATTCGTGCGATACATCATATGAGTTGTACGTATATGAGATACATCATATGAGTTGTGCGTAATTAGTGCTAAATGTAGATACAAAATTGTCCAACACCAGAGCTAGTTGTATGTAATAAGAGAAAGAAGTAGAAGAAGATAAATCTGTGTAGGGAGGGAGCAGAAAGAATTCTACGACTGTGATGGATCAAAAGCTAGTGAGCAAGCATGAACATGAAAAGAAAATCAAAAGGTGAATTAACTGTTAGGACGGATTAGGCCGTCCTGTCCGCCGGCGTGTATTGTTTGACAACGAGATGAGAATGAGGAAAGTGAAGGAAGAGTTGGTGATTTTTTTCAAAATGTACGTGCATTTGTGTGTGCGCATGTAAGAAACTGGCACTTGGTTGCTTGTTCTTGTATAATTTTGTTTTCGTTTGGTTTTGCATTAACAAACGTGCTTGTTGTGATCATGACTGTCTTTGAAAAAAATTAATGGGGCAGATGTATATAAATGGAACAGACGGAATGGAAATGAAGAAGCACTCAAGAAAAAGGAAGAAGATCAAACAGGTTCGGACCTGCATTTCTTTTTGGGTTTATGTCCTTTGCAGCCTTATTTAAATGATTTAAGACATTACTTGGGAAAATGTTATTTCAGGGTGAACCTAGTAATGCAAAAAGAGGTGAAGAGACAGGATACAACCATTCGAAGGAACAACATGAGTGCAGTGTTCAGGTAATGGATATGTGAAAACTAGTAGTTGATATGTTGTTCGGTTGCATGTTGTTCATGAAAAGAAATCTGATAACACCTTGTTTGTTATCATGCAAATGCAGGATGTTTTCATGGAAGAATTTGACCAGTTTGTACTACATCAACAAATGATAAAAGAAACACAGGTTAGAGAATAAGTAGTAGTATGCCCATCTTTTTAAATGAAACCTCAATTGTGCACATGGGCATTGCATAATTAATTTTGTATTTGGACACAGGAGTTGTTTGTTAATCAAGAGCGATCCCCTGTCCAAAACATACCAAGCGGTTGTGCTGGAAAAGAAAATAGGACAAATGCTACACTTGCGGAAGAAAGTATTTGGACACAGGAGTTGTTTGTTAATCAAGAGCGATCCCCTGTCCAAAACATACCAAGCGGTTGTGCTGGAAAAGAAAATAGGACAAATGCTACACTTGCGGAAGAAAGTATTGGAGAAATTCCAGATAACATAGCCAGTAATGTGGATATCAGAGGTGAAGCTGAGATTGCAAACGATGCTGTGAAAAATATGTACATTGAAACAGCTGAGAAGGTACTTTCTGTATATTGCACAAACAGTTGATAACTGTTGGATTGTTTCATGTGACATAATAGGCATGTCTAGATGGAAACAGTTGAACTGAAAGTCACACTTGTATTCTGGAAAAAAAAATGTTGCAGGATAGTGTTGGTGACAATGGCTTCATTGAAAATACATCTGGTATTTCGTCGAGAGAGAATGTGGTCCAATTCTACGAGCAGGTTGGTTCACTAAAAAAAATCAAAGAAGACAAGTTTATTTATTCATTCTCTCATATTTGACATATGTTCTTCGCATGTTTGGTTGTTTGAAGGTTGTAGCTATTGCAACATATGAGAATGAAGATACAGAGGAAGATAGAAGAGCAGTGGCAGAAAATGAAGAATATGTATTCCCAAGTCCAGAAGAAATGGAAAAAGATACAGTGCCTGCAATTGGTATGGAGTTCGAAACACTAGAAGATGCTACGAGGTATGTCGACATGTATGCACAGAAGAATGGTTTTGCAATGATAAAAGGAAGAAATTACAAACATAGGAAGATCAGTTTCCAGTGTAACAAATGTAGGTAAGGGAAGATTCATTTTCTGGAACTAGGAAGAGGAAAAGAAATATCGTTGAAGGGACGAATTGCCAAATGAATGTAACTGTGAAGCTAGAAGATGCAAAATGGCATGTTGTATCCTTATTTCTTGAGCATAACCACAGTCTTGTGAGTTCTCCATCATTGGCAAGGTTCTTCATGAGTCAAAGACATATGAATGAAGCCTTAGGAGACACAGCTTACTGGTTTGACAATCGGTTTCAGCAATGTGCCGGCAGTCGGCAAAAATGGAAAACCTGCAGAGCTGCTGATCTACACAGCCGTGTAGACGAGGGCGCTATTAATTGTGGGACTTAGCAGGGGCATTGGTGCAGCCGTCCTTGGGCTTGCACGGGCGATCTGGCGGCTAGCGCAGAGGTGGGAAGGCGGCGCCGGGATGGCGAAGGACCTGGGGCAGCACACGGCGTGGAGGATGGAGGGGCCTATGGTCTATGGATTAAACGAAATGACAAATCCTTGACCAAAATTACCACTCTGTCCTCAAGCCAAATTCTGTACTGATCTATATCAACCATTCGATCAGCCTAATACTACTCATCATATTAAGTAGTATGATGTATCGTAAAGAATCTCTAAATTTATGCATTTTTATGGCATGTTTGGCACCATAGGAATGACGCGATCTTCGCAAAAGGTAAAGTGAAAAATTCCCATTCTGCTAGATTTTTGCAAAACTACCCAGTAAACCTACGCATGATTGAAAGTGGAAATGCAGAGAACGATGGTAAAGGGAAAAGCCCTGTCATTAAACTGCCAAGAGTGGAACAACAGGGCCATACTAAGGAAAAGGATTGGCAAAAGCCTGGTCTAGGGTGGGCCAAGGTCAATGTTGATGGAAGTTTCTTGGAGAAGAGTTGCAGTGTTGCGTGGGGAGCTGTGGTTCGAGATCATCATGGAAGAATTATTTTACCTACCTGGGACTATATCCTGCGATGCAAAGGAGCACATTTCACAGAAGGTGCTGCTTGTCTTGAAGGACTACGAAAAGTGATGTCATGTACTGACCTCCATTTAGTTGTCGAGACAGACAAACAACTCGGTGGAGAAGGTGCTCGACCTCGCATGTGTGGATAGATCGGAAATTGGAATGATTCCGAAGGAATTTCATGTCATCAAGCATGGAAATGGAGAAGTTAAAGTTTGTCAAGTAGATAGAAAGGTCAATAGTTTAATTAGTTCATAGTCTTGCCCAGCTTCACTACTAAGGAAAACCTTATACACAGAATTTTAGCAGCAGCGAGGTTCACTTATTGGGACCCACTTGTTGGGTAGAGAAAAAGAAAGAAAAGGGGCAAGGAGACATGCTGCGATTAGGTAGAAGTTTCCTACCCTAGATCGGTGGTGGAAGCACCTTCCTCGGGCCGCCGTCGAAGGAGACCTGGCGGCGGAGACTAAGTTTTCCTCCAGCCGCTGGCGAGGATTAATCTTCCTCGCACCGCCGTCGAAGAAGGAGACCTAGAGGTAATCTTTTGTCCCTGCTTTCTATTTGAATCTGAGTTTGTGTTGGACAACAAATTAGTTCTGTAGAAGAAATGATTCGTGCGATACATCATATGAGTTGTACGTATATGAGATACATCATATGAGTTGTGCGTAATTAGTGCTAAATGTAGATACAAAATTGTCCAACACCAGAGCTAGTTGTATGTAATAAGAGAAAGAAGTAGAAGAAGATAAATCTGTGTAGGGAGGGAGCAGAAAGAATTCTACGACTGTGATGGATCAAAAGCTAGTGAGCAAGCATGAACATGAAAAGAAAATCAAAAGGTGAATTAACTGTTAGGACGGATTAGGCCGTCCTGTCCGCCGGCGTGTATTGTTTGAGAACGAGATGAGAATGAGGAAAGTGAAGGAAGAGTTGGTGATTTTTTTCAGAATGTACGTGCATTTGTGTGTGCGCATGTAAGAAACTGGCACTTGGTTGCTTGTTCTTGTATAATTTTGTTTTCGTTTGGTTTTGCATTAACAAACGTGCTTGTTGTGATCATGACTGTCTTTGAAAAAAATTAATGGAGCAGATGTATATAAATGGAACAGACTGAATGGAAATGAAGAAGCACTCAAGAAAAAGGAAGAAGATCAAACAGGTTCGGACCTGCATTTCTTTTTGGGTTTATGTCCTTTGCAGCCTTATTTAAATGATTTAAGACATTACTTGGGAAAATGTTATTTTAGGGTGAACCTAGTAATGCAAAAAGAGGTGAAGAGACAGGATACAACCATTCGAAGGAACAACATGAGTGCAGTGTTCAGGTAATGGATATGTGAAAACTAGTAGTTGATATGTTGTTCGGTTGCATGTTGTTCATGAAAAGAAATCTGATAACACCTTGTTTGTTATCATGCAAATGCAGGATGTTTTCATGGAAGAATTTGACCAGTTTGTACTACATCAACAAATGATAAAAGAAACACAGGTTAGAGAATAAGTAGTAGTATGCCCATCTTTTTAAATGAAACCTCAATTGTGCACATGGGCATTGCATAATTAATTTTGTATTTGGACACAGGAGTTGTTTGTTAATCAAGAGCGATCCCCTGTCCAAAACATACCAAGCAGTTGTGCTGGAAAAGAAAATAGGACAAATGCTACACTTGCGGAAGAAAGTATTTGGACACAGGAGTTGTTTGTTAATCAAGAGCGATCCCCTGTCCAAAACATACCAAGCGGTTGTGCTGGAAAAGAAAATAGGACAAATGCTACACTTGCGGAAGAAAGTATTGGAGAAATTCCAGATAACATAGCCAGTAATGTGGATATCAGAGGTGAAGCTGAGATTGCAAACGATGCTGTGAAAAATATGTACATTGAAACAGCTGAGAAGGTACTTTCTGTATATTGCACAAACAGTTGATAACTGTTGGATTGTTTCATGTGACATAATAGGCATGTCTAGATGGAAACAGTTGAACTGAAAGTCACACTTGTATTCTGAAAAAAAAATGTTGCAGGATAGTGTTGGTGACAATGGCTTCATTGAAAATACATCTGGTATTTCGTCGAGAGAGAATGTGGTCCAATTCTACGAGCAGGTTGGTTCACTAAAAAAAATCAAAGAAGACAAGTTTATTTATTCATTCTCTCATATTTGACATATGTTCTTCGCATGTTTGGTTGTTTGAAGGTTGTAGCTATTGCAACATATGAGAATGAAGATACAGAGGAAGATAGAAGAGCAGTGGCAGAAAATGAAGAATATGTATTCCCAAGTCCAGAAGAAATGGAAAAAGATACAGTGCCTGCAATTGGTATGGAGTTCGAAACACTAGAAGATGCTACGAGGTATGTCGACATGTATGCACAGAAGAATGGTTTTGCAATGATAAAAGGAAGAAATTACAAACATAGGAAGATCAGTTTCCAGTGTAACAAATGTAGGTAAGGGAAGATTCATTTTCTGGAACTAGGAAGAGGAAAAGAAATATCGTTGAAGGGACGAATTGCCAAATGAATGTAACTGTGAAGCTAGAAGATGCAAAATGGCATGTTGTATCCTTATTTCTTGAGCATAACCACAGTCTTGTGAGTTCTTCATCATTGGCAAGGTTCTTCATGAGTCAAAGACATATGAATGAAGCCTTAGGAGACACAGCTTACTGGTTTGACAATCGGTTTCAGCAATGTGCCGGCAGTCGGCAAAAATGGAAAACCTGCAGAGCTGCTGATCTACACAGCCGTGTAGACGAGGGCGCTATTAATTGTGGGACTTAGCAGGGGCATTGGTGCAGCCGTCCTTGGGCTTGCACGGGCGATCTGGCGGCTAGCGCAGAGGTGGGAAGGCGGCGCCGGGATGGCGAAGGACCTGGGGCAGCACACGGCGTGGAGGATGGAGGGGCCTATGGTCTATGGATTAAACGAAATGACAAATCCTTGACCAAAATTACCACTCTGTCCTCAAGCCAAATTCTGTACTGATCTATATCAACCATTCGATCAGCCTAATACTACTCATCATATTAAGTAGTATGATGTATCGTAAAGAATCTCTAAATTTATGCATTTTTATGGCATGTTTGGCACCATAGGAATGACGCGATCTTCGCAAAAGGTAAAGTGAAAAATTCCCATTCTGCTAGATTTTTGCAAAACTACCCAGTAAACCTACGCATGATTGAAAGTGGAAATGCAGAGAACGATGGTAAAGGGAAAAGCCCTGTCATTAAACTGCCAAGAGTGGAACAACAGGGCCATACTAAGGAAAAGGATTGGCAAAAGCCTGGTCTAGGGTGGGCCAAGGTCAATGTTGATGGAAGTTTCTTGGAGAAGAGTTGCAGTGTTGCGTGGGGAGCTGTGGTTCGAGATCATCATGGAAGAATTATTTTACCTACCTGGGACTATATCCTGCGATGCAAAGGAGCACATTTCACAGAAGGTGCTGCTTGTCTTGAAGGACTACGAAAAGTGATGTCATGTACTGACCTCCATTTAGTTGTCGAGACAGACAAACAACTCGGTGGAGAAGGTGCTCGACCTCGCATGTGTGGATAGATCGGAAATTGGAATGATTCCGAAGGAATTTCATGTCATCAAGCATGGAAATGGAGAAGTTAAAGTTTGTCAAGTAGATAGAAAGGTCAATAGTTTAATTAGTTCATAGTCTTGCCCAGCTTCACTACTAAGGAAAACCTTATACACAGAATTTTAGCAGCAGCGAGGTTCACTTATTGGGACCCACTTGTTGGGTAGAGAAAAAGAAAGAAAAGGGGCAAGGAGACATGCTGCGATTAGGTAGAAGTTTCCTACCCTAGATCGGTGGTGGAAGCACCTTCCTCGGGCCGCCGTCGAAGGAGACCTGGCGGCGGAGACTAAGTTTTCCTCCAGCCGCTGGCGAGGATTAATCTTCCTCGCACCGCCGTCGAAGAAGGAGACCTAGAGGTAATCTTTTGTCCCTGCTTTCTATTTGAATCTGAGTTTGTGTTGGACAACAAATTAGTTCTGTAGAAGAAATGATTCGTGCGATACATCATATGAGTTGTACGTATATGAGATACATCATATGAGTTGTGCGTAATTAGTGCTAAATGTAGATACAAAATTGTCCAACACCAGAGCTAGTTGTATGTAATAAGAGAAAGAAGTAGAAGAAGATAAATCTGTGTAGGGAGGGAGCAGAAAGAATTCTACGACTGTGATGGATCAAAAGCTAGTGAGCAAGCATGAACATGAAAAGAAAATCAAAAGGTGAATTAACTGTTAGGACGGATTAGGCCGTCCTGTCCGCCGGCGTGTATTGTTTGAGAACGAGATGAGAATGAGGAAAGTGAAGGAAGAGTTGGTGATTTTTTTCAGAATGTACGTGCATTTGTGTGTGCGCATGTAAGAAACTGGCACTTGGTTGCTTGTTCTTGTATAATTTTGTTTTCGTTTGGTTTTGCATTAACAAACGTGCTTGTTGTGATCATGACTGTCTTTGAAAAAAATTAATGGAGCAGATGTATATAAATGGAACAGACTGAATGGAAATGAAGAAGCACTCAAGAAAAAGGAAGAAGATCAAACAGGTTCGGACCTGCATTTCTTTTTGGGTTTATGTCCTTTGCAGCCTTATTTAAATGATTTAAGACATTACTTGGGAAAATGTTATTTCAGGGTGAACCTAGTAATGCAAAAAGAGGTGAAGAGACAGGATACAACCATTCGAAGGAACAACATGAGTGCAGTGTTCAGGTAATGGATATGTGAAAACTAGTAGTTGATATGTTGTTCGGTTGCATGTTGTTCATGAAAAGAAATCTGATAACACCTTGTTTGTTATCATGCAAATGCAGGATGTTTTCATGGAAGAATTTGACCAGTTTGTACTACATCAACAAATGATAAAAGAAACACAGGTTAGAGAATAAGTAGTAGTATGCCCATCTTTTTAAATGAAACCTCAATTGTGCACATGGGCATTGCATAATTAATTTTGTATTTGGACACAGGAGTTGTTTGTTAATCAAGAGCGATCCCCTGTCCAAAACATACCAAGCAGTTGTGCTGGAAAAGAAAATAGGACAAATGCTACACTTGCGGAAGAAAGTATTTGGACACAGGAGTTGTTTGTTAATCAAGAGCGATCCCCTGTCCAAAACATACCAAGCGGTTGTGCTGGAAAAGAAAATAGGACAAATGCTACACTTGCGGAAGAAAGTATTGGAGAAATTCCAGATAACATAGCCAGTAATGTGGATATCAGAGGTGAAGCTGAGATTGCAAACGATGCTGTGAAAAATATGTACATTGAAACAGCTGAGAAGGTACTTTCTGTATATTGCACAAACAGTTGATAACTGTTGGATTGTTTCATGTGACATAATAGGCATGTCTAGATGGAAACAGTTGAACTGAAAGTCACACTTGTATTCTGAAAAAAAAATGTTGCAGGATAGTGTTGGTGACAATGGCTTCATTGAAAATACATCTGGTATTTCGTCGAGAGAGAATGTGGTCCAATTCTACGAGCAGGTTGGTTCACTAAAAAAAATCAAAGAAGACAAGTTTATTTATTCATTCTCTCATATTTGACATATGTTCTTCGCATGTTTGGTTGTTTGAAGGTTGTAGCTATTGCAACATATGAGAATGAAGATACAGAGGAAGATAGAAGAGCAGTGGCAGAAAATGAAGAATATGTATTCCCAAGTCCAGAAGAAATGGAAAAAGATACAGTGCCTGCAATTGGTATGGAGTTCGAAACACTAGAAGATGCTACGAGGTATGTCGACATGTATGCACAGAAGAATGGTTTTGCAATGATAAAAGGAAGAAATTACAAACATAGGAAGATCAGTTTCCAGTGTAACAAATGTAGGTAAGGGAAGATTCATTTTCTGGAACTAGGAAGAGGAAAAGAAATATCGTTGAAGGGACGAATTGCCAAATGAATGTAACTGTGAAGCTAGAAGATGCAAAATGGCATGTTGTATCCTTATTTCTTGAGCATAACCACAGTCTTGTGAGTTCTCCATCATTGGCAAGGTTCTTCATGAGTCAAAGACATATGAATGAAGCCTTAGGAGACACAGCTTACTGGTTTGACAATCGGTTTCAGCAATGTGCCGGCAGTCGGCAAAAATGGAAAACCTGCAGAGCTGCTGATCTACACAGCCGTGTAGACGAGGGCGCTATTAATTGTGGGACTTAGCAGGGGCATTGGTGCAGCCGTCCTTGGGCTTGCACGGGCGATCTGGCGGCTAGCGCAGAGGTGGGAAGGCGGCGCCGGGATGGCGAAGGACCTGGGGCAGCACACGGCGTGGAGGATGGAGGGGCCTATGGTCTATGGATTAAACGAAATGACAAATCCTTGACCAAAATTACCACTCTGTCCTCAAGCCAAATTCTGTACTGATCTATATCAACCATTCGATCAGCCTAATACTACTCATCATATTAAGTAGTATGATGTATCGTAAAGAATCTCTAAATTTATGCATTTTTATGGCATGTTTGGCACCATAGGAATGACGCGATCTTCGCAAAAGGTAAAGTGAAAAATTCCCATTCTGCTAGATTTTTGCAAAACTACCCAGTAAACCTACGCATGATTGAAAGTGGAAATGCAGAGAACGATGGTAAAGGGAAAAGCCCTGTCATTAAACTGCCAAGAGTGGAACAACGGGGCCATACTAAGGAAAAGGATTGGCAAAAGCCTGGTCTAGGATGGGCCAAGGTCAATGTTGATGGAAGTTTCTTGGAGAAGAGTTGCAGTGTTGCGTGGGGAGCTGTGGTTCGAGATCATCATGGAAGAATTATTTTACCTACCTGGGACTATATCCTGCGATGCAAAGGAGCACATTTCACAGAAGGTGCTGCTTGTCTTGAAGGACTACGAAAAGTGATGTCATGTACTGACCTCCATTTAGTTGTCGAGACAGACAAACAACTCGGTGGAGAAGGTGCTCGACCTCGCATGTGTGGATAGATCGGAAATTGGAATGATTCCGAAGGAATTTCATGTCATCAAGCATGGAAATGGAGAAGTTAAAGTTTGTCAAGTAGATAGAAAGGTCAATAGTTTAATTAGTTCATAGTCTTGCCCAGCTTCACTACTAAGGAAAACCTTATACACAGAATTTTAGCAGCAGCGAGGTTTAAAAACAGACGCTACTGCTAATTACCAGTAGCGAGCTTCAGAAGACCGCGCTACTAATAGCCCAGTAGCAATAGCGCTCTAGGTCGAAAGAGCGCTACTACTACAATTGCCACGGCGTTGCCTCCAAGCTAGATATAGTAGTAGCGCCCTTCTCCTGGACGCGCTACTGCTAAAGTACTTAGTAGCAGCGTTTTTCTTCAACACCCGTTGCTGCTAAGTATCATCCCTTCTTGCAACTAATTAAGTTTAGTCCCATACTGCTAAGAGAACAAGGTGTTTACCACCTTAAATATGTTACTTCTCAAACTATCTCGAGCACTTGGTTTTCATTGAACTGTATGTGTAGGATTTGTGGCTGCAATATGAATCTTCACCTGTGCCTATACAGGTACGGTGAGGATTCATATTGACTATTTAGATTCTACACAAAAAGATCAATGATGACCAATGTATATTTTTATGTTTTTACATGCTTAGCCTTAGCAGTAGCATTTTTCAGGACAAAGTGCTACTGATATTGGGCTTAGCAGTAGCGCGCTCCCTGTACCCGCGCTACTAGTACAGCAAAAAAAAACACGCGGCCCTGCCCCCCGCACGCTCATCTCTCAATCGTCCCCCTCCGCCCGACGCCGGCAGCTGTGGTTAGGGTTTCTCCTCCGCCACTGCGCGCCACCGCCACCGCCGCCACAGGTAATGCTCCTCCCCCTCTCACCGCCCCTCTACTGCTCCTCCACCCTCTCGCCGCCCACTCTGTCATCGCCCGCGAGCTCTGGTCGGGCGCCTTTGGCCGACCGCCCTCGATCCCCTCGCCGGCCGCTATCCTCGCCCCCTCTCGTACGAAAGTCACCGGCCTTCCCCTCGTCAGCACCCCCGACCGAGGTCACCATGCCACCCCCTCCTTGTCAGCACCCCCCGAGGGCTGCCCTAGCTAGATGCAGCGAGGGCTTGCGAATTTCATATGGATAACTAGATGCTTTTGTTTTTCTGTAATAAGTTATTTGTTGCAAAATGTAGGTGCCAATTTAGTTGAAATGCTTTGGTAGGTGGTATCGTGATCTGCTAGATGTTGGTTTTGATACAAGTATTTAGTTTGCAAGTGCTAAGTTAATCCCAATTAAATTTGCCACTTATTTTTTTAATCAGTTATCTTAGGAAATAGGGGCCAAATTAGATGAAATGTGTCTTTGTAGGTGGTACCTTGATTTGGTAGAAATTTGTGAAAAGTTGGTTCTATTCTAGAAGGTGTTAGTAAGCTAATTGAGAACTTGTTGGATGTGAGTCTTGTTGGCTGATTTGGCATTTGCCTGCTAGCTGTTGGTTCTATTATAGAAGGTGTTAGTAAGTTAATTGAGAGCTTGTTATTTACTTTTTGGGATCGGGTTCCACTATGAAAATATAACTGAGGAAGAACCAAAAATATCACATGCTACTGTTTTTGTTTCTTGTGAAGTGGATCATTAATCCTTTGCTCATATTTCTTTAGGAAAATGGCGCCACCACCACCACCACCATGTCAACTGTGCAAGTCAAGGTGCGCCAGTAGCCTTGCAACTGGCAAGCTATTCGGCATCTACTTCCAGCTGAGTTTTCGTCATGTGGCGGTAAGAAATTATATGAAATGTAACAACTATTTTTATTTTTAGTGTTGGCATTACTGCATTGTGTCATTTTGCTTTTTTTTACACAGATCGTCCCATGCAATGTGAGGTTGAAATTCAACAAGCTGACAAGAGACACTGTGACATTTGAGGCACCTAGGGGGGCGTACACTATGGAGGTCGAGAAAGGACGCAATATGTCGCAGATTGGAGATGGATGGGCCCGTTTCCTCGCCCGCATGCGTCTTACTGGTGGTGAGTTGATCAGCTTCTCCTTCAGAGCAAAAAGACCCAAGCTGGCTATCATTTATATCAAACTGGTGGAAGATGATGAAGATAAAGAAGATGATGAAGATAATGACCCACTCGATGAAGATGATGAGGACCCACTTCATGAAGCCATCGTAGCTCAAAGAATGAGGTTGAGCAAGGAGGAGGTGTGCAACCTATGGGACATAATTCCTCCACGTGATGACTTTGTCGGGGTGCCATTCGTGACCTGCCTGACAAGTACCATGGTCGATCGGCATGATATGGTATGTTATACTTACAAATGCAAATTACCGATGATATGCTTAGTGTAGAGTCCAATGATATGTGTGTGGATCTAGTCGATGATATGCTTTAGTGTAGAGTCCGATCACATGCTTATTAGTGTAGAATCCAAGGAACTATTAATAGTGTAGATAATCCATATATACTTATTAGTAGAATTCATGCTTAGTACAAATGTGTAGTACTGTGTCTTTTGATAGTGTATAAATCTATACTTAATAGAAATATTTTGCAAAAGTATGTGCGAGGCTATTTATTAATTGATATGTTTTTCTTATTCAGAAATTGCCAAAGAGACTATCTGTGAGTTGTGGTATCGAGCCTGATGAAGAAGGCTCAGCTGGACTACGCCTTACCACAAGGGGCTCCGTCACCACCTGTACTTACCGCATGGACACGGACAGTCGCACACACTTAAACTCGGTTGGATGAAAGAGATTCCTCGTTGGCAAGAATCTGTTGGGGATCGTTGCAGAAATTAAAAAATTTCTACGCATCACCAAGATCAATCTATGGGGAGACTAGAAACGAGAGAGAGGGGAGTGCATCTTCATACACTTGAAGATCGCGATGCGGAAGCGTTGCAAGAATGCGGTTGATGGAGTCGTACACGTAGCGATTCAGATCGCGGTTGATTCCGATCTAAGCGCCAAACAACGGCACCTCCACGTTCAACACACGTACAGCCCAGGGACGTCTCCTCCTTCTTGATCCAGCAAGGGGAGAGGAGAAGTTGAGGGAGAGCTCCGGCAGCACGACGGCGTGGTGGTGGAGCTTGCAGTTCTCCGACAGGGCTTCGCCAAGAACTACGGAGGAGGAGGTGTTGGGGAGGGGGAAGGGCTGCACCAGGGGAAGGGTGCGGCTGCCCTCCCGCCCCCTCACTATATATAGGGGCAAGGGAGAGGGGGCCGGCCCCCTCAGATCCCATCTAGGGGAGGGGCGGCGGCCAGGGAGGGGAAACTTGCCCCCCAAGCTATTGGGGAACGTAGCAGAAATTCAAAATTTTCCTACGTGTCACCAAGATCTATCTATGGAGAAACCAGCAACGAGGGGAAGGAGAGTGCATCTACATACCCTTGTAGATCGCTAAGCGGAAGCGTTCAAGTGAACGGGGTTGATGGAGTCGTACTCGTCGTGATTCAGATCACCGATGATCCTAGTGCCGAACGGACGGCACCTCCGCGTTCAACACACGTACAGCTCGACGATGTCTCCCACGCCTTGATCCAGCAAGGAGAGAGGGAGAGGTTGAGGAAGACTCCATCCAGCAGCAGCACAACGGCGTGGTGGTGATGGAGGAGCGTGGCAATCCTGCAGGGCTTCGCCAAGCACCTACGGGAGAGGAGGAGGTGTCACGGGAGGGAGGGAGGTGCCAAGGGCTCAGGTATAGATGCCCTCCCTCCCCTCCACTATATATAGGGGCAGGGGAGAGGGGGGAGGCGCAGCCTTGCCCCTTCCTCCAAGGAAGGGGTGCGGCTAAGAGGGGGGAGGAGTCCATCCTCCCCAAGGCACCTCGGAGGTGCCTTCCCCCTTTAGGACTCTCCCCTTTTTCCTATATCTTGGCGCATGGGCCTCTAGGGGCTGGTGCCCTTGGCCCATGTAGGCCAAGGCGCACCCCCTACAGCCCATGTGGCCCCCCGGGGCAGGTGGCCCCACCCGGTGGGCCCCGGGACCCTTCCGGTGGTCCCGGTACAATACCGATGACCCCGAAACTTGTCCCGATGGCCGAAACAGGACTTCCTATATATAAATCTTTACCTCCGGACCATTCCGGAACTCCTCGTGACGTCCGGGATCTCATCCGGGACTCCGAACAACATTCGGTAACCACATACAAACTTCCTTTATAACCCTAGCGTCATCGAACCTTAAGTGTGTAGACCCTACGGGTTCGGGAGACATGTAGTCATGACCGAGATGTTCTCCGGTCAATAACCAACAGCGGGATCTGGATACCCATGTTGGCTCCCACATGTTCCACGATGATCTCATCGGATGAACCACGATGTCAAGGACTCAATCAATCCCGTATACAATTCCCTTTGTCTAGCGGTATGGTACTTGCCCGAGATTCGATCGTCGGTATACCGATACCTTGTTCAATCTCGTTACCGGCAAGTCTCTTTACTCGTTCCGTAACACATCATCCCGTGATCAACCCCTTGGTCACATTGTGCACATTATGATGATGTCCTACCGAGTGGGCCCAGAGATACCTCTCCGTTTACACGGAGTGACAAAATCCCAATCTCGATTCGTGCCAACCCAACAGACACTTTCAGAGATACCCGTAGTGTACCTTTATAGCCACCCAGTTACGTTGTGACGTTTGGCACACCCAAAGCACTCCTACGGTATCCGGGAGTTGCACAATCTCATGGTCTAAGGAAATGATACTTGACATTAGAAAAGCTTTAGCATACGAACTACATGATCTTGTGCTAGGCTTAGGATTGGGTCTTGTCCATCACATCATTCTCCTAATGATGTGATCCCGTTATCAACGACATCCAATGTCCATGGTCAGGAAACCGTAACCATCTATTGATTAACGAGCTAGTCAACTAGAGGCTTACTAGGGACATGGTGTTGTCTATGTATCCACACATGTATCTGAGTTTCCTATCAATACAATTCTAGCATGGATAATAAACGATTATCATGAACAAGGAAATATAATAATAATCAATTTATTATTGCCTCTAGGGCATATTTCCAACAGTCTCCCACTTGCACTAGAGTCAATAATCTAGTTCACATCGATATGTGATTAACACTCAAGGTCACATCCCCATGTGACTAACACCCAAAGAGTTTACTAGAGTCAATAATCTAGTTCACATTTACCATGTGATTAACACTCGATGAGTTCTGGGTTTGATCATGTTATGCTTGTGAGAGAGGTTATAGTCAACGGGTCTGAACCTTTCAGATCCGTGTGTGCTTTACAAATCTCTATGTCATCTCCTAGATGCAGCTACCACGTTCTATTTGGAGCTATTCCAAATAACTGTTCTACTTGGAGCTATTCTAAATTGTTGCTCCATTATACGTATCCGGTATCTCTACTCAGAGCTATCCGGATAGGTGTTAAGCTTGCATCGACGTAACCCTTTACGACGAACTCTTTTACCACCTCCATAATTGAGAAAATTCCTTAGTCCACTAGTTACTAAGGATAACTTTGACCGCTGTCCTGTGATCCATTCTTGGATCACTCTTGTACCCCTTGACTGACTCATGGTAAAGCACACTTCAGGTGCGGTACACAGCATAGCATACTGTAGAGCCTATGTCTTAAGCATAGGGGACGACCTTCGTTCCTTTCTCTCTATTCTGCCATGGTCGAGCTTTAAGTCTTAACTTCATACCTTACAACTCAGGCAAGAACTCCTTCTTTGACTGATCCATCTTGAACACCTTCAAGATCACGTCAAGGCATGTGCTCATTTGAAAGTACTATTAAGCGTTTTGATCTATCCTTATAGATCTTGATGCTCAATGTTCAAGTAGCTTAATCCAGGTTTTCCATTGAAAACACTTTCCAAATAACCCTATATGCTTTCCAGAAATTCTACGTCATTTCTGATCATTAATATGTCAACAACATATACTCATCAGAAATTCTATAGTGCTCCCACTCACTTCTTTGGAAATACAAGTTTCTCATAAACTTTGTATACACCCAAAATCTTTGATCATCATCAAAGCATACATTCCAACTCCGAGATGCTCACTCCAGTCCTCAGAAGGATTGCTGGAGCTTTGCATACTTATTAGCATATTTCAGGATAGACAAAACCTTCCGGTTGTATCACATACAACCTTTCCTCAAGAATCGTCGAGGAAACAATGTTTTGACATCCTATCTGCAAGATTTCATAAATAATGCAGTAATTGCTAATATAATTCCAACAGACTCTTAGCATCGCTACGAGTGAGAAAGTCTCATCGTAGTCAACTCCTTGAACTTGTCGGAAAACATCTTAACGACAAGTCGAGCTTTCTCAATGGTGACACTTACCATCATTGTCTGTCTTCCTTTCAAAATCCATCTGTACTCAACAGCCTTACGACCATCAAGTAGTTCTTCCAAAGTCTACACTTTGTTTTCATACATGGATCCTCTCTCGGATTTATGGCCTCGAGCCATTTATCGGAATCCGGGCCCACCATCGCTTCTCCATAGCTCGTAGGTTCATTGTTGTCTAGCAACATGACTTCCAAGACAGGATTACTGTACCACTCTGAAGTAGTACGTATCCTTGTCACCCTACGAGGTTTGGGAGTGACTTGATCTGAAGTTTCATGATCACTATCATAAGCTTCTACTTCAATTGGTGTAGGTGCCACAGGAACAACTTCCTGTGCCCTGCTACACACTTGTTGAAGTGACGGTTCAATAACCTCATCAAGTCTCCACCATCCTCCCACTCAATTCTTTCGAGAGAAACTTTTCCTCGAGAAAGGACCCGATTCTAGAAACAATCCATATTGCTTTCGGATCTGAATTAGGAGGTATACCCAACTGTTTTGGGTGTCCTATGAAGATGCATTTATCCGCTTTGGGTTCGAGCTTATCAACCTGAAACTTTTTCATATAAGCGTCGCAGCCCCAAACTTTTAAGAAACGACAACTTAGGTTTCTCTAAACCATAATTCATACGGTGTCATCTCATCGGAATTACGTGGTGCCCTATTTAAAGTGAATGTGGTTGTCTTTAATGCCTAACCCATAAACTATCGTGGCAGTTCGATAAGAGACATCATGGTATGCACCATATCCAATAGGGTGCAACTATGACGTTTGGACACACCATCACACTATGGTGTTCCAGGCTGTATCAGTTGTGAAACAATTTCCACAATGTCTTAATTCTGTGCCAAACTCGTGATTCAGATATTCATCTCTATGATCATATCATAGATCTTTTATCCTCTTGTCACGACGATCTTTCAACTTCACACTGAAATTACTTGAACCTTTCAATAATTCAGACTCGTGATTCATCAAGTAAATATACTCAACATCTACTCGAATCATCTGTGAAGTAAGAACATAACGATATTCACTGCATGCCTCAGCACTCATTGGACTGCACACATCAAAATGTGTTACTTCCAACAAGTTGCTATCTTGTTCCATCTTACTGAAAACGAGGCTTTTCAGTCATCTTGCCCATGTGGTATGATTTGCATGTCCCAAGTGATTCAAAATCAAGTGAGTCAAAACGGTCCATTTGCATGGAGTTTCTTCATGCATATACACCAATAGACATGGTTCGCATGTCTCAAACTTTTCAAAAACGAGTGAGCCCAAAGATCCATCAATATGGAGCTTCTTCATGCGTTTTATACCGATATGACTTACGTGGCAGTGCCACAAGTAGGTGGTACTATCATTACTATCTTTTGGCATGAACATGTGTATCACTACGATCGAGATTTAATAAACCATTCATTTTAGGTGTAAGACCATTGAAGGTATTATTCAAATAAACAGAGTAACCATTATTCTCCTTAAATGAATAACCGTATTGCGATAGACGTAATCCAATCATGTCTATGCTCAACGCAAACACCAAATAACAATTATTTAGGTTTAACACCAATCTCTTTGGTAGAGGGAGCGTGCGATGCTTGATCATATCAAGCTTGGAAAAACTTCCAACACATATCGTCAGCTCACCTTTAGCTAGTCTCCGTTTATTCCGTAGCCTTTTGTTTCGAGTTACTAACACTTAGCAACCGAACCGGTATCTAATACCCTGGTGCTACTAGGAGTACTAGCAAAGTACACATTAACACAATGTATATCCAATATACTTCTATCGACCTTGCCAGCCTTCTTATCTACCAAGTATCTAGGGTAATTCTGCTCTAGTGGTTGTTCCCCTTATTACAGAAGCACTTAGTCTCGGGTTTGGGTTTTACCTTGGGTTTCTTCACTAGAGCAGCAGCTGATTTGCCGTTTCATGAAGTATCCCTTCTTGCCCTTGCCCTTCTTGAAACTAGTGGTTTCACCAACCATCAACAATTGATGCTCCTTCTTGATTTCTACTTTCGCGGTGTCAAACATCGCGAATACCTCAAGGATCATCATATCTATCCCTGATATGTTATAGTTCATCACGAAGCTCTAACAGCTTGGTGGCAATGACTTTGGAGAACCATCACTGTCTTATCTGGAAGATCAACTCCCACTCGATTCAAATGATTGTTGTACTCAGACAATCTGAGCACAAGCTCAACAATTGAGCTTTTCTCCTTAGTTTGCAGGTTAAGAAAGTCATCGGAGGTCTTATACCTCTTGACATGGGCACGAGCCTGAAATCCCAATTTCAGCCCTCAAAACATCTCATATGTTTCGCGATGTTTCAAAAACGTCTTTGGTGCCTCAACTCTAAACCGTTTAACTGAACTATCACGTAGTTATCAAAACGTGTATGTCAGATGTTCGCAACAACCACAGACAACGTTCGAGGTTCAGCACACTGAGCGGTGCATTAAGGACATAAGCCTTCTATGAAGCAATGAGGACAATCCTCAGTTTACGGACCTAGTCCGCATAATTGCTACTATCAACTTTCAACTAATTTTTCTCTAGGAACATATCTAAACAGTAGAACTATAGCGTGAGCTACGACATAATTTGCAAAAACCTTTTGACTATGTTCAGGATAATTAAGTTCATCTTATGAACTCCCACTCAGATAGACATCCCTCTAGTCATCTAAGTGATTACATGATCCGAGTCAAACTAGGCCGTGTCCGATCATCACGTGAGACGGACTAGTCATCATCGGTGAACATCTTCATGTTGATCGTATCTTCTATACGACTCATGTTCGACCTTTCGGTCTCCGTGTTCCGAGGCCATGTCTGTACATGCTAGGCTCGTCAAGTTAACCCTAAGTGTTTCGCGTGTGTAAATCTGTCTTACACCCGTTGTATGTGAACGTTAGAATCTAACACCCGATCATCACGTGGTGCTTCGAAACACGAACTGTCGCAACGGTGCACAGTTAGGGGAGAACACTTCTTGAAATTGTTGTAAGGGATCATCTTATTTACTACCGTCGTTCTAAGCAAATAAGATGTATAAACATGATAAACATCACATGCAATCAAATAGTGACATGATATGGCCATCATCACTTTGCTCCTTTTGATCTCCATCTTCGGGGCTCCATGATCATCATCGTCACCGGCATGACACCATGATCTCCATCATCATGATCTCCATCATCGTGTCTTCATGAAGTTGCCTCGCCAACTATTACTTCTACTACTATGGCTAACGGTTAGCAATAAAGTAAAGTAATTACATGACGTTTAAGTTGACACGCAGGTCACAAATAAATAAAGACAACTCCTATGGCTCCTGCCGGTTGTCATACTCATCGACATGCAAGTCGTGATTCCTATTACAAGAACATGATCAATCTCATACATCACATATATCATTCATCACATCCTTTTTGGCCATATCACATCACATAGCATACCCTGCAAAAACAAGTTAGACGTCCTCTAATTGTTGTTTGCATGTTTTACGTGGCTGCTATGGGTTTCTAGCAAGAACGTTTCTTACCTACGCATGAACCACAACGTGATATGCCAATTGCTATTTACCCTTCATAAGGACCCTTTTCATCGAATCCGATCCGACTAAAGTGGGAGAGACAGACACCCGCCAGCCACCTTATGCAACTAGTGCATGTTTGTCGGTGGAACCGGTCTCACGTAAGCGTACGTGTAAGGTTGGTCCGGGCCGCTTCATCCCACGATGCCGCCGAATCAAGATAAGACTAGTAACGGCAAGCATATTGAACAATATCGACGCCCACAACTACTTTGTGTTCTACTCGTGCAAAGAATCTACGCAATAGACCTAGCTCATGATGCCACTGTTGGGGAACGTAGCAGAAATTCAAAATTTTCCTACGTGTCACCAAGATCTATCTATGGAGAAACCAGCAACGAGGGGAAGGAGAGTGCATCTACATACCCTTGTAGATCGCTAAGCGGAAGCGTTCAAGTGAACGGGGTTGATGGAGTCGTACTCGTCGTGATTCAGATCACCGATGATCCTAGTGCCGAACGGACGGCACCTCCGCGTTCAACACACGTACAGCTCGACGATGTCTCCCACGCCTTGATCCAGCAAGGAGAGAGGGAGAGGTTGAGGAAGACTCCATCCAGCAGCAGCACAACGGCGTGGTGGTGATGGAGGAGCGTGGCAATCCTGCAGGGCTTCGCCAAGCACCTACGGGAGAGGAGGAGGTGTCACGGGAGGGAGGGAGGCGCCAAGGGCTCAGGTATGGATGCCCTCCCTCCCCTCCACTATATATAGGGGCAGGGGAGAGGGGGGAGGCGCAGCCTTGCCCCTTCCTCCAAGGAAGGGGTGCGGCTAAGAGGGGGGGGAGGAGTCCATCCTCCCCAAGGCACCTCGGAGGTGCCTTCCCCCTTTAGGACTCTCCCCTTTTTCCTATATCTTGGCGCATGGGCCTCTAGGGGCTGGTGCCCTTGGCCCATGTAGGCCAAGGCGCACCCCCTACAGCCCATGTGGCCCCCCGGGGCAGGTGGCCCCACCCGGTGGGCCCCCGGGACCCTTCCGGTGGTCCCGGTACAATACCGATGACCCCGAAACTTGTCCCGATGGCCGAAACAGGACTTCCTATATATAAATCTTTACCTCCGGACCATTCCGGAACTCCTCGTGACGTCCGGGATCTCATCCGGGACTCCGAACAACATTCGGTAACCACATACAAACTTCCTTTATAACCCTAGCGTCATCGAACCTTAAGTGTGTAGACCCTACGGGTTCGGGAGACATGTAGTCATGACCGAGATGTTCTCCGGTCAATAACCAACAGCGGGATCTGGATACCCATGTTGGCTCCCACATGTTCCACGATGATCTCATCGGATGAACCACGATGTCAAGGACTCAATCAATCCCGTATACAATTCCCTTTGTCTAGCGGTATGGTACTTGCCCGAGATTCGATCGTCGGTATACCGATACCTTGTTCAATCTCGTTACCGGCAAGTCTCTTTACTCGTTCCGTAACACATCATCCCGTGATCAACCCCTTGGTCACATTGTGCACATTATGATGATGTCCTACCGAGTGGGCCCAGAGATACCTCTCCGTTTACACGGAGTGACAAAATCCCAATCTCGATTCGTGCCAACCCAACAGACACTTTCAGAGATACCCGTAGTGTACCTTTATAGCCACCCAGTTACGTTGTGACGTTTGGCACACCCAAAGCACTCCTACGGTATCCGGGAGTTGCACAATCTCATGGTCTAAGGAAATGATACTTGACATTAGAAAAGCTTTAGCATACGAACTACATGATCTTGTGCTAGGCTTAGGATTGGGTCTTGTCCATCACATCATTCTCCTAATGATGTGATCCCGTTATCAACGACATCCAATGTCCATGGTCAGGAAACCGTAACCATCTATTGATTAACGAGCTAGTCAACTAGAGGCTTACTAGGGACATGGCGTTGTCTATGTATCCACACATGTATCTAAGTTTCCTATCAATACAATTCTAGCATGGATAATAAACGATTATCATGAACAAGGAAATATAATAATAATCAATTTATTATTGCCTCTAGGGTACATTTCCAACACAAGCACTACTAGGGAAAAGGCTAGCAGCAGCGCGGGTACCCGCGCTACCAATAAGGCGCTACAGCTAACTCTTAGTAGTAGCGCTACCTGTACCCGCGCTACCACTATTGACTATAGCAGCAGCGCTTTTCAGGAATGCGCTGCTATTACTTAGCTGAAGCGATTTCCCGGTCCAGCGCTACTGTTATATCTTTCACCATTTCCCCATTCCGGCTTCGATAAACTGCAATTTCCAGATAGTAGGTACTACTAGATATCAATTTCATAAAGCATTATAGGTACCAGGTAGTACTCCCTCGGTTCGAAATTACTCATCGTGGTTTTAGTTCAAATTTGAACTCAAACCACGACGAGTAATTTGGAACCGAGGGAGTACTAGATAACAATTTCATATATACTCAACATGAATCCTCAAGCAGTACAAGGTGACATCGACGACAATCATCATATTTAGTTCTATATGATATCGACGACGATCATCATATGTAGTTCTACATGATATCGACGACGATCATCATATGTAGTTCTAGATGATATAGCCACATACACATATGTAGTTCTAGATGATATCGACGACGATCATCATCCTCAAGCCTGGGCGGTGGGTGTTCCTGATAGTAATTAGGATGGCCTGTCTAGCACGAAGATTCTTGCCAACGAGGAATCTCTTCCACCCAACCGAGTTCAAGTGTGTGCGACCATCTGTGCCCATGCGGTAAGTACATGTAGTGACGGAGCCCCTTGCGGTAAGGCGTAGTCCAACTGAGCCTTCTTCATCAGGCTTGATACCACAACTCACAGATAGGTTCTTTGGCAATCTCTGAATAAGCAAAACATATCAATTAATAAATTGCCTAAGCATGTGATCAGACTCTACACTAAAGTATATCATCGACTAGATTCCACAAAGCATATCATTGGACTCTACACTAAGCATATCATCGGATTCACTAAGCATATAATCAGATAATTTGCATTTGTAAGTATAACAATAAAGCATATATATATCATCAAATTACTACATGCAGTACGTATAACATACCATTTCATGTCGATCGACCATGGTACTAGTCAGGCGGGTCACGAATGGCACCCCGACTTGGGTCTTTCTAAATCACGAATGACAACCAGCTTGGTTCTTTCTGCTCTGAAGGAGAATCTGATCAACTCACCACCAGTAAGACGCATGCGAGCGAGGAAACGGGCCCATCCATCTCCTCCAATCTGCAACATATTGCGTCCTTTCTCAACCTCCATAGTGTACGGTCCCCCAGGAGCCTCAAATGTCATAGTGTCTCCTGTCAGCTTGTTGAATTTCAACCTCACATTGCATGGGACGATCTGTGTAAGAAAAGCAAAATGACACAATGCAGTAATGCCAACACTAAAAATAAAATAGTTGTTACATTTCATCTAATTTCTTACCGCCGCATGACGAAAACTCGGATGGAAGTAGATGCCGAACAGCTTGCCAGTTGCAAGGCTGCTGGTGCACCTTGACTTGCACAGTCGACATAGTGGTGCTGGTGGTGGCGCCATTTTACTAAATCAACTAAATCAAAATGTTCTAAATCAACTAGCCTACTAAATCAACTAAATCAACTAGCCTACTAAATAAACTAAATCAAAATGTTCTAAATCAACTAAATCAACTAGCCTACTAAATCAACTGAATCATATCAACTAAATCGACTAAATCAACTAGCATACTAAATCAACTAGCATACTAAATCCACTACCATACTAAATCAACTAAATCAAAATGTTACATATGAAAGCCTACTAAATCAAAATGTATCAGGAAGGAGGGACAAGGAGGGGCGACTCGAGGAGGGAGAAGATAGTAGGACGGAGGAGGAAGGCGGAGCGAGGAGGGGCCGACCGGCGGCGAGTTGAGGGAGGACGGATCGAGGAGGAAGGCAGAGCGAGGAGGGGGAGGCCAGCGG